>NW_022437072.1:208216-379628 GCF_009761245.1 Sapajus apella | reverse complement strand
ATGTGTTCTCATTGTTCAACACCCACCTATGAGTGAGAACATGCAGTGTTTGATTTTATGTTCTTGTGTCTGTTTGCTGAGAATGATGGTTTCCAGATTCATCCATGTCCTGCAAAGGACAGGAACTCATCAATTTTATGGCTGCATAGTATTCCATGGTGTATAGGTGCCACATTTTCTTTGTCCAATCTATCATTGATGGGCATTTGGGTTGGTTCCAGGTCTTTGCTATTGTGAACAGTGCCACAATGAGCATATGTGTGCATGCGTCTTTATAATAGAACAATTTATAATCTTTTGAGTATATACACAGTAATGGGATTGCTGCGTCAAATGGAATTTCTATTTCTAGATCCTTGAGGAATCGCCACACTGTCTTCCACGATGGTTTAACTAGTTTACACTCCCACCAACACCAAGTGTTCCTATTTCTCCACATCCTCTCCAGCATCTGTTGTCTCCAGATTTTTTAATGATTGCCATTCTAACTGGCATGAGACGGTATCTCAATGTGGTTTTGATTTGCATTTCTCTAATGACCAGTGATGATGAGCATTTTTTCATATGTTTGTTGGCCTCATATATGTCTTCTTTTAAAAAGTGTCTGTTCATATCCTTCACCCACTTTTGAATGGGTTTTTTTTTTTTTTTTTTCTTGTAAATCTGTTTTAGTTCTTTGTAGATTCTGGATATTAGCCCTTTGTCAGATGGGTAGATTACAAAAATTTTTTCCCCTTCTGTTGGTTGCCAGTTCATTCTAATGGTTATTTCTTTTGCTGTACAGAAGTTCTGATGTTTAAGTAGATCCCATTTGTGTATTTTGGCTTTTGTTGCCATTGCTTTTGGTGTTTTAGTCATGAAGTCCTTGCCTATGCCTGTGTCCTGATTGTTTTGCCTAGGTTTTCTTCTAGAGTTTTTATGGTGTTAGGTCTTATGTTTAAATCTTTAATCCATCTGGAATTAATTTTAGTGTAAGGTGTCAGGAAGGGGTCCAATTTCTGCTTTCTGCACATTGCTAGCCAGTTTTCCCAACACCATTTTTTAAACAGGGAATTCTTTCCCCATTGCTTGTATTTGTCAGGTTTGTCAAAGATCAGATGGTTGTAGATGTGTAGTGTTGCTTCTGGGGCTTCTGTTCTGTTCCATTGGTCTGTATCTCTGTTTTGGTACCAGTACCGTGCTGTTTTGATTACTGTAGCCTTGTAGTATAGTCTGAAGTCAGGCTGTGTTGCCTCTGGCTTTGTTGTTTTTGCTTAGGATGGTCTTGGCTATGCGGGCTCTCTTTTGGCTCCATATGAAGTTTAAAGTGGTTTTTTTCCAGTTCTGTGAACAAGGTCATTAATGGGGATAGCATTGAATCTGTAAATTACTTCGGGCAGTATGGCCATTTTCATGATATTGGTTCTTCCTATCCACCTCCTCTTGAGAATATTGGAGAAAAGAAAGAGACATGTAATTCTCCTTATTGTTTTGTGTGTGGGAAATTTGTAGAATCACAACTGACAAAAAATGAAGAGGCTGGACTGTTGATCATTTTCTTAGGGTCCTTCCTCACAGTTCTCTGGCCTGACTTAATAATAAAATCATGGGAATATTATTTTTAAAATTATCCTATTTGTGATAATATATAAAAGAATGGCATGTTATAATACTTCTCTAATATTTTTTCTGAATGTAATACTTTGGCTGACTAATCAATACAAGTTTTAGCCAAAGTTCTTAATTTGTAATCCACAGATTTGGATGTGATTGTATCCCTGTAGGTAGCATTGTTTTTTGTTTATGTATATAGGCGCACTTTCCTTGGGACATTTTATTGTATTGCCCCAAGAAATTCAAGATTTGGAAAACATTAGCTATTGTTTATATTTCTTCAAAAAGATTCTTATATATTGCTATAGATAAAGATATAGCTGTAGCTCTGTGAACTGTATATTATGTAGATATAGTATATAGAGTATCAATTATAAATGTGTGCGTGTGTATATTCATGTATGTGTGTGTACAGATATAAATACATTGGTACATATACGCTTCCAATATCTAGACACATGCATGTAATATCTATCAACATATAAAATTGTTGACATTTAGAGATGATCAAGAGTTTTACTGAAAAAGATTCTGAATATATTGAACATTTTTCTTGTAAGGAAACACAGATCAGAATAATTTTACACAGGGATCAGTAGGATGAGAAATTGCTTGGGGAAAGAAAAAGAGATACAGAAATAACTGTATAGAATATACAGAATAATATATATAGAATATACAGAATAAAAGAATAACAGAAAGAAAAAGAGATACAGCAAAGTCAAAACATATGAAAGAAAGAATAAAATCATGACCTTTTGTATGATTTCAGCCATCTTGTGCGTTCTATTTCTTTGAGTTTTCTTCTTGGTTTGCTTTTACTAAAATGACTATCAATGAATGGCCATGCCAATATTAACAGTGAATAAACTAAACATAAAAAATAAATTTCATTACTGTCTTCTCATCACTCACCAAGAACACGTATTCATTTGGAACAAAATCAGGGCAAAACTAACTGAAATTTAATGTGATTTCTGGATTTAATGCCCCCCACTACAAAAAATATAAAGAGAAAATCCTGAGAATGTATTTGTTCTCTGCTAGAAGAGGGCAGAGAAAAATCTACCATCTTTTTATCATGAAAACTTTACTGATGAGTTCCACAAACAGTTTTGAAGGCCTAAAATGTGACAATGGAGTGTGAATTTTTTTTACAGATGGCAATGTTGTGTTGAACAATTCAGAGAATATATACTTTCAAAGGGTCTCTAAGCACAGTGTGTTCACAGTCAGTGATGCACTTCAGCCAGCAAGTGTTTAATTTCTAACTTAATAAAATTACCAAAATGTGGATCTTAAAATAGAGAGGTATTTAAGAAATGTCTCTTTGGGGAGTGATTGCTATCAACCGCACATAAAGCACCATTGGATATTGCTATAGTACTTACTGTAAAAAAGCATCTGTTCCTGGGCCTATTAATCCTCTTGCTTATAAAAGCCATCCACCCCTGAGTGCAAAGAGGAGAGTCGGGGTGGCAGAGCACATGCTGGAACCCTCAGGCGGGGACATTGAGAGCATCCCTTAAAGTCATTTTAAGGCACTAAAGTCCAGCATTGTTTGGTAATACTGTGTTTTCACTCTGTTAGGCCAAGTCCAGTTTATTCAATCTAATGTAGATAATGAACATGAAATCTTTAGGTGGCTAAGGACATTTCCTAATGAACATAAGAATCTTATACGGGAAAATGTTGATAATGAATAGAGCAGTGTTCTTCGAAGCACTAGACTAAATAAATTGGACATGACAC
The DNA here is from genome assembly GCF_009761245.1 of Sapajus apella. Classification (NCBI taxonomy): domain Eukaryota; kingdom Metazoa; phylum Chordata; class Mammalia; order Primates; family Cebidae; genus Sapajus; species Sapajus apella. Next base: position 376,283 of record NW_022437072.1, on the reverse strand, counting down.
AATAGCTTCTTGTTTTTGCCAGAGACTCACTCTGGCTCCTTAGAGAGAAGCTCAGTCATTTCTGTTTCGGTCAACTCTTTATCAGCTGTTAAACTATTTGATGAATAGCTCCAGCGAATATCCTGGGGCCTGGAATTTTTATGCATAGCTTAAGGTGCTTGTCTATAGAACAGAATAATTTAGAATGTTTTGGCTAAGCATATTTTCCTTGCCAAATCTTATATCCAAAATTAATTGTAATCAACTGATGTGCCTAATTGGTGTCTTTTGAGAATTGCATTCATTTTCATTTTTATATTTCATTGGCCTAATAACAGTGAAAACACATTGGGGGTGAAAGACACCACCAGTTTCCACAAAGCTTAATCATCCTCTTTTAAGTAGATGATGCTTTTTAAAAATGAGAATATAATCTTCTGAAGTTCAAATTAGTTTCCCATTTAAATAACTAAAAATAATAACTAGTTTTTATACGGTGCTTATTATCTGCTGAAGTTTCAAATGCTTTATGTATGCTAATTCATTTAATTTTCCACAAAAACTCTATTCACAAAAACTCTGAGGTAGATAAAATTAATATCTCTGTTTTACAGATGAGGAAACAGATCCAGAGAGGTTTAGAAACATATCTAAGATCACAGAGCTATGAGGTAGTGAAGTTACGATTTGAATTATCAATATCTATGCTTTTTATCACTATGTTAGAACTTCCTCTCCAAACTTTATAATGCCAGTTAGGATTATTTAGTGCTGCTGATTAGCTACCTTGTAATCAAAAGGACAAGTTGAAAAATAATGTCATTACTAAATAGAGGAATTAGCACTGAATCCAGTGATATTTAACCCTGCTGATCATTTCCAGTTAAAGATGTATAATAAACATGTCCTTATGCTTCTTTGAGGCTGCAAGGAGCAGAGAGAGGTTTGGCTACAGTGTGCAGTGAGGGTTTTGATGAAGGAAGAACAAGAAATGGACTGAAAAGCTGCAAAGGCCCCGCACTGAGAATGTAACTGTAATTCGGTAGTCACGCCAAAGTGGAACTTTGTTCAGCAGTTAGCATCACGCCGGTAATAACCTGCCTGTCTTACGTTGCCCCCAGGAGGACGGGTCCATCATTTTCTCCTCTTGAGCTTTGCTAGTTTATGCCTTTGTCTCTGTTTTAACTGCTTTTCCTTCTGCTGCGGCTGCTAGCTGACTCTGCCTTTAAATGTTTCCTATTCCGACTCCCTGAGAGAGAGTATTTGTTTTAGTTGAATTGCCACCATCCAGTCTAAGGGTAGATTTTATGAAGAGAATCCTGTGACAATCCCCTACGGATGGCTGCCTCAGGGTCCAACATGCACTCCTGCGCCAGACAGTGGCGGCCAAGATTGACAGCCTGTGCCATAGAAATTCCTGGGCCCAGTTCCCTCAGAAGACAGCCAAGGGCAGTTAGACATTCAACATGTGATGACCAAACTGTACCTACATGTATTTTCCCCCAAATTATGTAAAGCTAAGCAGCCGATAGCTTTTCTCAATTAAGCTTGATATCAGCTATAGTTAATAAAGTTCCTGTTTGAAATAAATGAAAGTTGTGTTTTCTAAACACATAGTTAAGGTAAGATTATTAGCTAAGTATTAAATCTGAAGAAATATTCTACAGTATGTATGAATGTAAACCTGCATAGCCAACTTCCTCATTCCCACACTTATTCTCTTAACAAAGATTTAAGAACAGAGAGCAGATGTGACTCTCATCGAAGAACTAGAAGTTTAATATTGAAGTAAATTCTTTCACATAAGCCATAAATTATTCAATTCTGTTGCTATTGGCTTCTTTTTATTTGGATGTTCAAAGAGAAAGAATTACTCTGAAATTCTAGGACACTGCATGCCTTTCAAATTTTAAAGATTGCCGGCTCAAGTAATAAGATACATTAAACAGAAAGGATTCGGTCCCCGTGGATGGCTATATGTCTCCTACGTGTGTGATTGCCTTGGCTTAGTGACGGCACTTCCTGATGGATTACTCACCTAAGCTTCCCTCACTAGCAGGCGTCTAGTATTCTTGTGAGAGTTTAATGTGGCAGACCTCGGCGCTGATCCTCATGTAGTAAGGAAAATGATCAGCTGGGAAAAGAGGAGAAAACTAAAATGGGAATATAAATGAGTTGTGGTTAGCTGGAGTTTTCTCAGAAAACTGAGATACCCATGTCAGAATTTTTTTAAAAAGTGTTCTTTCTTTTGTTAACATTTGATATGTTTTGAAGTAACAGGTCTTCATTGATTTACTTCTTTAATGTTTACTTGATAGATGGAATCCAAGCTCCGTATGCCACTTCTTTTTTGTTATGAAGAATTTTATTTTATGTTTGCCATTAAAAAATGTCTTCAGCACACTTTACCTTGCATGAATGCAAAACTGTATTGTGCGTTTTCTCCCCCTGCTGATCTCTGGAAATGTGTTGTGGATTGTCTATTGTACTAAATTCTGGCTGAACTTTGGTTCCAAGTAGCTTAGAGACAGCTCTGTGCTGCTCATTAGTAGAGATGTTTTTAAGCCCATAGTGCAGGTAATGGAGAGGCTCGTGAAATATTTATAAGAAATAGAATAAACTAGATTAGGAGTTGGGAGTGCACCACTAAGTTGCACCACAAGTTGAGCTGAGTCGCTTAACCCCTTAACCCTCAATGTCTTCATTGGTAAAAGGGATGGGTTCGCATTTGTCTTCAGAGGTGGTTGTGGGTTTGAAACATTGGTACCAGCTGTTTGGGACATGATGCCATTTCTAGGCCATTTGAAAATACTGTTTTTATTAGTTGAATATAATTCCCTAAGAAAACTCTATTAGCTGAATAATGCATTGTTGGGAGAGAAATAGTCCAGTAAAACAGCGAACAGAAATCATCTATCTTGAATTTACCCATGATACCCAGAGTATCAGACTTTTATAGACAGAAAGGACTTATATAACTGAGTATATGCAGACTTTTATCTTAGCTGTGGTGGAGTTTTCATGTAGTTTCGTGAGAGACCCCAGGGATGTTATGGAAAAAAGGGGGTCTGATGTTTTCCTTCTCCATTTTAAAAAACAGAATTCAACATTTTCCCTCATTTTTGTGTCTTCAAAAGATTTCAGATAAAGTATTTTGCCAAAAAATATTTGAAGATCACTAATATTCAACATCCTCATTTATAGAATAAACTGAATCTCCAAATCTGTCCCTAAATTATGCCAGCCTGTCATTTTAATTACCAAAAGAACTGTAGAATTTTTTTTTTTTTAATGCTTAAGACCTTAGATTGGTGTTTTTCATCCTTGGCTGCAACATTGGAATCACCTTGAGACGTAAAAATCTCGGCGCCGCGGTGGCTTCCAGGCCAGTTACATCAAGTCTCCACAGGTGATTCCGACTTGCAGCCAGCGCTGGAGACCGCTGTCTCAGCGGGAGGGGGAGGTGGCTCCATCTTCACTTGCTGGGGAAGTGCTTATGGAGAAAGTAGGTTCTGGGTAGGTTTTCAAAGATGGGCTGAATTTTGATAAGAAAAAAAAAATGAAAGCATTTTAAGTGACATAATAATATTGGCTTCAGAGACTGAAGAGTAAGTTAATGTAAAGAGAGAGAATATGAAGTATAGAATGACATTATGAATCAGAAATAATTTTAGATTTCAAATTCTGGCCCTATCATCTACTACCTGTAAAAAGGTGACCAAGTTACTTAATCTCTAAATCTTTTTATTTTCAACTATAAAATGAGAAATAAAAGCGCCTGGTTTTTTTTAGACTGATAAGGTTTAATAAAGAAAAAATTCACAGAAAGCACTTCCCTCAATGTCAGCTAATAGAAAGTGCTCAATACATGGTTAATATCATAATCATTTTTACCAGCTGAATATCATTGAAAGTTAGGGAGTGCCACTGATGAAATTAAAGCATTTAGGGCCAGACTGTGGGAGCCTTGAATGCCGAGATAAGTAGATTTTTCTTTGCTCTTTTTCTTCCCTGTCACGGAGGCCTATTTTTGAGCACAATGCAAAAGCAACCAAAGTAATACGTTGAGATTTGTGCGATCACAGTGTGCAAGAATGATGGAAGAGAGCAGAAGGCGGAGGCTGGGAACCAGTAAGGGGAGGGGCACCGTAGCCTAGGAAAGGGACCCTGAGGTACAGCATTTGAAATATATGAGGAAAATTTGTCGGTGAGATATTCTTCAGGAAAATTCAAGTAGAAAACCGTAACTGGCAGTAGGGAAACCTGAATGAAAGAAAACGTCAGTGACTTTAAGGTAGGAATGGTTCGCATGAAGAGATAAGGAGCTCGTTATAGACCTTTAAAGTCTGAGGTTGGGGCAGGACTATCACAAAGATGCGGAGCAGAGAATGGAAATGTCATGTGAGCATCAGGGGCAGGGCAGGCGTCACAGGAGCGTTTGATGTCACTCTCAGTCATAGACGCTGTGATTGATGTGGGACACTAAAATCCCACAGGAGGATTGGAGAGTCAGAGGAACATAAAATCCTTCACATTTCACAGGGGGCCCACAATTTAGCCTTTCCAACCCACCTTGTCATTCTCTCTTCCCCTTTCCTGCCATTTAACATCTTCTCTTAATCACTCTTTTTCAAAAACCTATCGTTTCAGGCTTTCTGGAGTGACACTCGCAATTTCTAATTTTCTTGTATGCAGCTGAGATTTTGCATATTCTATTCCTCGTGACTGAAATGTTCTTCCACCCTTCTTCTCTTGGGCTACTCTTCTAGGTCCTTCAAAACTGAGGTAATATCTTTTCATCCTCTTTATAGCCGTCTCTGATTTTGCCAGTCATATTCTTCTTTTTCTGTTAGCACTTTGTGTATATTTTTACAACAGCATAAGTTAAAGTGTGACTTGTGTCTCTCCAATTAGATAGTACATGTTAATTGATTTATAATTACAGATGCTTGACAGACTTACTGAATAAATGAATGAGTATTGCTCTCGTATCTGTGTCACTACTCATACTGTAAGCCTCTAGGGTGTCATCTGAAAATGTACGAAAGTGTTTTGCTTTCTAATAAAGACTGACAAATGCTGCTGATGTTTGACACACTAGACCCAGGAATGCTGAATATTCAGCGGTGTATGAGACACTGCTTCACAGTGAATAATTACCTCTTCCTAAATGTCAAAAATGGATCATTGGGAATGCTGATCTAAGAAGTGGCAAGTAGCTACTAACAAGCGAGGTAACTGAAGTGGTAGAAGTATTCCTCAGTTAAACACATAGTCTGGTATATTCCTACTTGAGAGGCAGAAACAGGTGTGCAGTAGTTTTTAAGAACCCTGGGCAAGAGGGAAAAAGATTGGGGGTCTGGAGTGAAAAAAGGAGTTTTAAATGCGTTCTGCTCTTGATACTATTATTAAATGGCACTAACATGCTCTTTTTTACTCTAAAATGTAAATTATATAATTTTATTAAATATTGGAATAGATTGTTCTGCAGATCTCAAAATAATCAACTGTTTGTTTAAATTCTTAGCCTCTTGACAGTTGCAAGAAGAAGCAGTCAATGTAATTTTTAACATCCTCAGGGTAGTCAAAAGTCCTCAAGAAGCGTTTTCTAATTAAAGTGGTTTTGATTCCTTCTGAAATATCATTATTTATTTGTGTTGTAAGAAAATTGTATTGAATCAATGTCAGATGATCCCAAGAGCCAAAGCAAAATGAAAAAAAAAAAATGTGTTGTTTCATGAATTCCTAATTTGGATAGAGTCATAGGGTTATTTCATAGAATTGCATTGTCTTCTCAGAGTTGTTTACCCAGTACCACAAGACCTGCATGTTTACTAAGTGGCTTTCTATGGAGCCATTTCCTATCCAGTCATTATGCATCTTCCCAAGGTCAAGGCAAAGGTTTCCCCCACAGTGAAGTCATTTAGTAAAAGCACACTATGAGCAAAAGCAGCCTGTTTATAAGAAGTCTATAATTTGGCCTCTCGCAGAAAGAAGGAGCTGCTCTCAAGAGCATTACGGGAAGAGGGATACGCAGTCCAGTGATGCATTCCTGTGTGCATAGGATTTCTGAGGTGTGAGTGCAGATAAATGATCTTCCTCCTAACAGTGCTGAACTGTTGTTGCTGTGGGACTCCAGAACATTCACACAAAAATTCAGTGAGAAAAATAACTCATTGTGTAACCTTTCTCCAGGATCTGCTTCTAAATCTTTCTCAAACAGATGATATCATTCAGCTGGTCACCAGAAGGTGACTTTTAAAATCTGATACAAAGACATTAAAGATACAGATGCTGTTCTCACTTCTAGAATGGGTAACGTAACAACGCATTATGTCTGTATCTCAGCCCGAGGCCTGTCTTCCAAACACATACTAGAAATTAAGCCCTTTAAAAATGTCCGCTCATTATTTGTTTTGTAAACCTAGTGGCTAATGATATTTCTGATTCCAATGTAGTGCTTAAGAAATAATTGTTGAACAGATGCTGGAGTATAGTATTTTTAAAAATTTATTTTACTTTAAGTTCTGAGATACATGTGCAGAATGTGCAGGTTTGTTACATAGGTGTACGTGTGCCATGGTGGTTTGCTGCACCTACTGACCCATCCTCTAGGCTTCCTCCCCTCACCTCCCATTCTCCAACAGGCCCCACTGTGTGATGTTCCCCTCTCTGTGTCCATGTGTTCTCATTGTTCAAGTCCCAATTATGAGTGAGGACATGAAGTGTTTCATTTTCTGCTCCTGTGTTAGTTTGCTGAGGATGATGGCTTCCAGCTCCATCCTTGTCCTTGGAAAGGACATAATCTCATTCCTTTTTAATGGTTGCATAGTATTCCATGGTGTATATGTACCATATTTTCTTTATCCAGTCTATCACTGATGGGAATTTGGGTTGGTTCCAAATAGCACTACTTGCTATTGTAAATAGTGCTGCAATAAACATATGTGTGCATGTGTCTTTATAGTAGAATGATTTATATTCCTTTGGGTATATGTACAATAATGAGATTTCTGGGTCAAATGGTATTTCTTGTTCTAGATTCTTGAGGAATTGCTGCAATGTCTTCCACAATGGTTGAGCTAATTTACACTCCCACCAACAATGTAAAAGCGATTCTACTTCTCCACAGCCTTGTCAGCATCTATTATTTCTTGAATTTTTAATAATCACCATTCTGACTGGTGTGAGATTGTATCTCATTGTGGTTTTGATTTGCGTTTCTCTAATAACCAGTGATGTTGAGGTTTTTTTCATGTTTGTTGGCTGCATAAATGTCTTCTTTTGAGAAGAGCCTGTTCATATCCTTTGCCCACTTTTTGATGGGGTTGTTTTATTTTTTGTTTTGTTTTGTTTTGTTTTTGTAAATTTGTTTAAGTTCCTTGTAGATTCTGGATATAGTATTTTTAAAGTTTTCTACGGCAAATGAAAAAAATATTTACCAGGAAAGTGTCATATGAAAAAAACCCACAAGGTGGCACCAGAGTACCTAAAGTTACTGCATGTCTGTTTTATTCTAAGACAATGATAAGGTAATGTTCTTTTAAAGGATATTTTTAGATTTTCATGTAAATGACTTAAAAACGGGATTAAGATTTTAAATTTCAAGTATCTTCTGGGTCTGGGTACTATTTTGCTGTCAAATGTGAGAGCACACTGGTAAGCATTTGAAACAATGAAACTGAGGAGCAAGCCAGAAGTGGAGGGCGAGGAGGGGATGTGTGATCACAGCATCCCAGAGCTGGTGAAGATGACTGCTTTGCTCTAAAGAGCACAACATCCATGTACCTGTATATGGACATGTGTATATGTATGTATACACATACATCCCTTTGTTGTGTATATTGATTTTATAAATACGTTTTACACGTATTATGTATAATGTGTGTCATGTATAAAACATACAGTATTATCTGTAATATGTGTCATGTGTAATGTTATCTACATATCATATAACACACACACACACACACATGCACACCCACAAAGCAGTAGAACCTTTTCTTCTAAGGAAGCTCGCGGGGTTATTTTGTGTCTCTATGCCTTTCTGTCTCACATTAGTGATCAGAGGCCACTCAAAGATTCCTTCCTTAGTAAAGCACTTCCTGACGCCTTCCCAGGGAAAACGTATTACTTGCTCTATAGCTTGTGCCGCATTGTTTCCTTATACAGTTTTGTGTTGGCATCTACGCCTTTTCAGTGGACATATTTTTTTTCTAACCTGCCATATTTTATTTAATTGTACATCCTTTGAGGAAATAACTGTATCTTGTTTAGTTTTGCCTCTGAGATCCTGGCTCATAATAGGAAACTAAGAAATCCTTCATGAATGAATGCTGGGCATTCCACACTGACAGGGTGCAACGAAGAAAAGCCACACAGAACACAGGATGTACTTCAAATTGTGGTCCCAGAGTGAACATTTTCTAGCTAATATTGTTATCAATCACATTTATTCAATAACAGTAAGTATAAATTCATCATTAGCTTGCTAATATCACTGATAGGAATATTATCATGAAACTGTTACAATTCTTCCTATATCTTGGGGTGTGGAGTAAACTAATTTTAATAGACATGAAGATTAGAGAGCTAAACATTATCTCAACCCTTTGCATATTAACATTAACTTGGACTTGCAAAACTCTTCCACCTCCTCACTCACTGTATCTATGAGCTGAATCAAATAAAACTAGACTTAACACTGATCTTTCCATATGCTGGTTGGCACTTCCTCATCAGCTAGAAGTTTAGGTTTCAAGTTTTTTAAACCCCCTGTTTACAGACCTTCTGCTTATTTCCAAATAATGTTGCAATACTGAAATTGGAGCCAACAAGACTTACTTTTCAAGAACCACATGCTCAGCTAAATAAAGATACAGTATCTTGGAGTTAAGTGGGTTAATGAATACTTTTGTGAGTAGGCTAGTTTCTTTGAAGAAAAAATGTTTAAGATAAGTAAATTTGTACTATATAAAATTGGAATAATATTTTCAATGTCAATATTGTGACAAACAGTATTTAAATTTCCATTATAAATCTGGAAAATGGAATTGACTGAGATCTCATTTCTGCTACATATCAATATGCTAAAACAACCCATACACACAGTCACACATGCACACACTTTCTGTCTTCACTAATTAAGATCTTAAATGAGTTGAGAAAAGGCAGGTAATGACAATCATTCTGACCAAACACAGAGCCTCCCATGATATTCACTGGACAAACTGAGAGGCAGCATAGAATCTGGGCACCGCAGCTCTGCCATTTTCGTAGACTTTTTAATGTTTTCTCAGACTTAAAAAAATGAGCTATTTGGCCAGGCGCAGTGGCTCACGCCTGTAATCCCAGCACTTTGGGAGGCCGAGGCGGGTGGATCATGAGGTCAAGAGATCGAGACCATCTTGGCCAACATGGTGAAACCCCATCTCTACTAAAAATACAAAAGTTAGCTGGGAGTGGTGGTGCACACCTGTAGTCCCAGCTACTTGGGAAGCTGGGGCAGGAGAATTGCTTGAACCCGGGAGGTGGAGGTTGCAGTGAGCAGAGATGGTGCCACTGCACTCCAGCCTGCACCCGGCGACAAAATGAGACTCTGTTGAAAAAAAAAATCGGGCTATTTAACCTTGAAAATCTGGCAGAGATAGAAGCATTTTCTATGTCTTCAAAGGTGATCCTTGTTCTTCCCAGCACTATGAGAAAAATCGTTTCTCCTTCAGAATCAATGTGGATTTTGTAGAAAAACATTTAAAAAATATAGATAGTGGAATCTTACATCCATGCATATAAACCATTGCTCTAAACATGGACAACACTAAGTGCCACAATTTCACATCAATTTCAATTTATTCTTTGCAGAAACAATTGCATGCATACTCTCTGCTCCCTGTATGTCTCCCCTATTTCCCCTTCCATCCAGGAGCATACATACATATTTCGGTTATCCCTTTTATTTCTTCCATACTTTGGGTACTCTTTTAGAAACCAGTTTTCTGTGCATCAGTCACGATCACTTTGATGAATCATTTTCACAAACCTTTAACAATACAAATTTGTTTCTTTTATTAACAAAATGTTTCAGATACCTTACTTCCATAACAGAGGACAAATGAGTGATTTGTAAAGGCTCCCTTTCATCATACTGCTTTTTGTTCTGTCTGCCTATACCTTTGGCTGGTTCTCTGATTAATACAGTGTTAGGCACCCAGTGGCCACTTATTGAAATTTTGATTAATAAATAACGCACAATTTGCCCAGTTGTTGAATTAAAGATTTTGCGATGAGTGCCATTGTCAAATGGATGTGTTTTGACTTCCTAGTTTGTTTACAGAAATCTCAAAATATGGGTTATTTTATACATTCTTTTCATGTTTATTCAGTGCCTAGCAGAATTTTCTTACCCATAGAATTTATCATAATGCTGTCTTTACAATTTGTAATTGTGTTTGAATGTTGGTTCTGTCATTTATTAGCGGTATTAATCATTTTGTTTCAGGCTGGGTTCCCTTTGTAAAATGCAGGGAATAGTAACTGGCTAATAGGTTTCTCTTGAAGATTAAATGAAATTATATGATAAAAGCTCTTAGCAAACTTTATCCAGTCTCTCTCTCTCTCTCTCTCTTTTTTTTTGCTGCTTAATAAACCACTTCTAAAATTTAGTGGAATAAAATTCTGTGGTTTCGGAACCAGGGATGTCTGGTACCTCAGCCCAGAAGGCTCAAATAGCCAGGGATACATCAAATGCTGGTGGTGTAATCATGTCCAGAGTTCCTTCTGTACACTCCTAGTTGGTAATGACTTGAAGAACAGGCTCCTCTGTGGTGTCCACTGGAGATTGTACATGTGTTCTCTCCACATGGTGGTGCTTCTTGCAGCATGGTGACTGGGCTTCAACAGGGAGTGTCTTCAGAGGGGGTATGTGGAAAGCAAGCATTCCAAGAAATGAGGTGGAAGGTGCGTGGCTTTCCTCGTCTAGCCTCAGATGTCACAGGAAGTCGCTTTCCTCATGTTCTTTTAGTTACAAACTGCTCACTACATCCAGTCTAGATGCCAAGGAAAGGGGAACTAGACTCCATTGAAGAATGAGCAAGGTCACACTGCAGGAGGATCCATGGGTGGAAGATATTTTTGTGGTCATCTTTGTAAAATGCAATCTGTCTAAATTGTGCTGGGCATATACTAAGTGATCAAAACCATTTTGATATTATTGTAAAGGGTGTTCCATAATTATAGTGTATACTTATGGATACTTGTGCATTGGTAGGCTGAGCAGTGGGCTCTGAATTAATGAGAAGTCTGAATTCAGCACCTGGGACAGTGACTTACATAACTGGCTCTCAATCATTGTTAGTTGGATGAACGTGAGTGTTCTCGTGACTGAACTAGTTCTATCTCTTGATCACACTTTTGCATTATTAACCTTCAGTGCAACCAGACACCTTTTCCTGGCGTGAGCCAGAAGGGTTTGTCCACTGAGATTATTAGAGCTTATAGATTCATGATTCTTATGTGGTGAGACAGCGGTGCCCGGTTCTAGGCTATGTGTCTTCCCTACTTATGGGAACATTGTGAAGATGCTTCAGCTCTTTGAGGTTAGGAGGGACAGAATGTTTTCTTGTTTGGGCAATTTTTGATGTACATATATTGTAACTTTATCTTAGTTTTCTTTGCTATTTCTTCATCTTAACTTGCCTTCCCCTATGACTCAGTCCTTGCTTTTGTTTTATTTGATACTTAAACTCCCCGCATTAGCACTCTTATCCAGTAACATGACCTTAAACACCTGTCTGTATGTATCTACCTGTCTGTCGTTCTGCCAATCAGTCAATCAATTGATTTATCAAAAACTGTCACATACACATAATTTCTGGTCCAGGCTGTCTACATCTTCACTTGGCTATCTAATAGCAATCTTAAATTTCGCATTTCCAGAAATAGATTTCCTGACTTCCTGCTGTCCTCAGGAACCCATCAACTTGCATCCAGAGACCTCCTTCCCCTTCTGTATTTATACTTTCAATTGTTATGTTGAAAATTTTCTCATTATTTCTGTCTTCTCTTTTTCTCCTACTGTCTGATTCAATATGCATGATAATTCTCTTGGCTCTGCTTTTAAAATACATTGTCACCTATCTCACATTCCACGGCTGTGGCTCTGATCCATTCCATTATCACCTCTCTCCTGCATTCTATTCTCATAGCCTCCTCATTGGTCTCAGCACTTCTGCCTTTTCTTCCTGCATTCTATTTTCAATGAAGTGGTCAGAATGATTTTCAAAAAATATAAACCAGTTGATGTTACTTCTTTATTTAAAACCCTCCTATCTTACTCATTGTCTTTTTCTATCTAACTCAGACCTCAAATCAAAGTTCTTACAATGGCCTTAAGTGCCCAACAAATGCATGCCTCCTCCTCCACCACACACGTCCCCATATGACCTTCTTCTTGGTTCTCTCCCCTATTTTTCACCGAGTCTGCGCCGACCTTTTATCAAGCATGGTCCCACTTCGGTGCTAGTGCATTTGCTCTCCTCTCGTCCTGGATTTCTCTTCTTCCAGGCAGTCCCAAGACTGGCTCTCTCATCCTCAGGCCATTGTACAAATGTCATCTTTTCAGTAAGTCCATCCTCATCATTCTACTTAAATCACAACTACTCTAAGATTCCCCATCAGCCCTCCCTGCTTTATTTTTCCTAAAGCACCTTTTCACCTTTTACTTATTTTGTTTCTTGTTCATTCCCTTACCAGGAAGCAAATGGGATTTTCATCTTTTTTATTTAGCTTAATGTCTCCCAGATCCTGGCACAATGCCTTTCTCAGGCACTCAGGAAATATGGGTCAAATCAATGAGTAAATTACTAACGTCCAAAATATTATTATATATTTATATTCAAATGAAATAAACTTTGTCATCTATAAGATATTCTTCAAAAATAATAACCATCAAAAACAATATGTATTTTTTCCACAAGCTAGATTCTTTTAGTATTCTAACTATTTTTCATGTTGTTTTGCTTTCCTAAGAGCCTTGACAGACTATTGGTCCTTGATGAAATGTTTTGTGCTCATTGACACAACTTTTCTAGTAAAATAACTTACAAACTAGGAGTCACTTAAAATTCCAGGAGAATCTGGCTCAATTTGTATCTTCATTTAAAATATATTATTATTAAAAATGAAAATGCTTTTCATAATTTGGAGATATTGTAATGTATTTTTAAAATATGATTTCGTAAGTTATTTCTTAACACAGGAAAGTAGTGATTTCAACTGTAAGACACATTGAGACCAAGGGTAGCCAATACTATCAAATTATAAATGTTCTGGTCTTATAAATATGTTTTATATAAAAATATGTGGCGAAGTGTAGATTGATTCTTCATGCTTAAAAAGAAGATCAAAAATATAATTTAGCAATCTTCTAAACCTAGGGTAGTAACAATTGTGAATCGTATGCATCATGAAATTTAGATGGATAACTGGCTATGTGATCAGCTTTTTAAAAGCTTATCTGAAGAACTGTGTAAATACTGCTATTTACTGAACTTTCCAGCGAATGGGGTGCTTTACCTCTGTGGATTTCTCTTAACAGCCAGAGAAAACATTATATATAAAAAACCAAAATAAACATTCATTTTATTTCAAAGATGACCTGCTTTGCTATATTTAAGGGACAGATATTTGAGTCTGTCACTTTTGCTTTACTTTTAATTCAGTTATCAGTTTTGATGCATTATTTGAATATGTTAAATTTAAATTGGAGTTGTAAATAAGACATGATTGGTTAAAAATTAGGAATATTGAGAATTGAGTAAGCATTTATGAATTGGTTTATTTATAATCACAAAGCTTGCATTAGAGAATACCATATGCATGTCTATTTCTTCAATATAGTTAATTTTCTGTGATGTCAGCAAAGTTTCCTAGTGACATACTTAATAAGGTGAATATAAGAAAAAATTTCTAATTCAGAAGGGATTATGCCCTGTTAGAGTATTCCTTAGGCAAATCATGGGCTTTATAACAGTGTGTTAGTCAGGCTTTTACAGACAGATAAAACCAGCAGGATAAATGGGTGGATGGATAGATAGATGACTAGATAGACAGATGGCAGACAGCTAGCTAAGAGGGGTATTTATTAGGAAAATTTGCTTTTTCAATTATGGAGGCTGAGATGTCTCACAGAAAGCTGTCTACGAGCTAGAGAACCAGAGAAGCCAGTTGTGTGGCTCAGCCCAAGTCTGAAGGCCTCCAAGTTAATGGTGTAACTCTCAGTCTGAGGCTGAAGACCTGATAATCCAGGGAATGCTGGTAAAAGTTCTAGAGTCCCAAACCTGGAGAAGCTGGAGTTCTGATGTGCAAAGCCAGCAGAAGAAGGATATTCCAGCTCCAGAAGAGAGAGAGAGAACAAATTTGTCTTTCCTTTGCCTTTTTGTTCCGTCTAGGGCCTCAGCTGATTGGTTGGTGTCCACCACACTGAGGGCAAATGTTCCGGACTTAGTTCACTGATTTAAATGCCAGTCACTTCTGGAAACACCCTCACAGACAAACCAGAAACAATGCTTTACCAGCTATCTGAGTATTCATTAATCAAGCTGACCCCTAAAATTAACCACCACAAGCAGAATAGCTAATGTAGTTGGACTACAGACTACGTAAACATGTGTGGGGGACTGATGGGGGTGAATCGTAAATGAATCACTAGGAGCTTCAGTGAGCGGGGAACTCTGCAATCCCCTAGAAGACGGCTGCTAATAAGCAGAGACAAAGCCAGTCATGATGGGCTGTACTTACCAACAAAAGCTTGGTCTTTTTAGGAAGGCAGTGGTCCTGAGTTAACGGTGATGGCTGGCATATGAGTTCTTCAAGGCTAATTGCTTGTGTCTGGGACAAGAAGGAAAAGAAAACGAAGATTTAACCACTTGTTTTACTAAAAATATTTTAAAATCTTGATGGAAAAGCAACATTGCCTTGGGAGTCCTTGCACAAAAGGGGATGAAAAGTATTGGCCCATTTTACCCGAGACCACTGTACAGCTTTGGCATCCAAGAGCCCAAATGGAGATTTTGCTGCCTCATGAAAAAGAGCAAGCATCATCTCAGAGCTTCTTTTTGAGTATAACCTTTGGAATTCTCAAAGTATTTTGACTAAGAGGCCCTTGCAATTATTTCAGATCCTGTGACGTGTCAACAAGAGCATGAGACTTTGAGCTAATAATGTTTATATGACTTTGTTTGTTCCTCTGATGGTTAATGTTTTCAGCTTGACTGGGCCAAGGAATACCCAGACAGCAGGTAAAACATTTGTTCTGAGTGTGCCTATGAAGGTGTTTTCAGAAGAGATTAGCATATGAATTGTAGAAAGTTCATGCTGAGTAGAAAGTCTACCCACACCAATGTGGATAGGTATCCTCCAATCTTTTGAGGGCCTGGGTAGAGTAAATAGGCAGACAAAGGGCAAATGTGGGGTTTCCCTGCTTATTCCAGGCTATCTACCCGCTCCTGCCTTTGAACATTGCAGTTCCTTGCTCTTAGGCATTTAAGCTTGCGCTGGTATTACGCCACCAGCTTTCCTGGGTCTCCAGCTCGCAGTTAACAGATGGTGGCACATTCCAGCTTCCATAATCAGGTGAGCCAATTCCTCATAATAAATCTCTTTGTGTGTATTTATACATATTATACTGAATCTGTTTTTCTGGAGAATCTTGACTGATACAGCCCCCTTAAGCTGGCGAGGTCTAGGGAGCATCATATTGCACTAAAATCACAGTAACATTTTCAGTCTTATGGGACTACACACAAGGACTATATCTACCCATGTCTGGCATATAATAGTTACTCAATAAAAGTTTATTGAATGAGCAAATACTTAGAAATAATAGAATATTACCAGACGACTAAAGAACAAATTGACCTTCTTTGGATTGCAGGATTTATATTCTAAGGACTGAGTGTGAAATCCATCAACGAGGCTGTAGTTCTCTGATCCTGATAAATTATGTCTCTTCTTCATGCTTACTTTTCCTTATGGAAATATAAAACGGAGACCTGGTTGGGATCAGATTAGATCATCACTGTGCCATGGTGCAGCGGAAAAGGAAAAACGCTGCAGGTGCACCATGGTGAGACCCTTTCTCTTTCACGTTCTTTCTTTAGGTCCCAACTGTTCATTTTCATAAGTTCAGGTGCTCTGACTTTGTATTTCTCTTTCCTTCAAATCCAACATTAATTTACGAACATTAATATGTTCATATTTATTCAAATTTAAAAGGAATATACATTCCCCCATTTTTATGCTCTCTTTTTTAACAGCTTTATTGAAATGCAATTTACATGCCATAAAATTCACATTGTAAGACTACAATTCAGTGATTTTAGTCAATTTATAATGTTGTGCAACCTTCATTACAATCCAATTTTAAAACTTTTCTATTTTCCCAAAAGTTCCCTTGTGCCTGTTTACAGTTAATCTCCTTTTCTGCTCAGTGATATACAGTTAAGCACACGTATTACATCTTTCACAGATAATTACATTTATCCTCCATTTATAAAAGCTTCAGATATTAAAGAAGAGATATTGAAAGAATAAATTATTATTAACCAAGCAGGCTGAAATCAAGTAGCACAAGTGACTACTTAAAAAAAATGTCCACAACCCTGCAGCTATAAGTGTCTAATGTCTGATTTTTCTGACAATATCTAATAGGTGTCTTTAGCTCTCTGTCTGAGATAGTGCCACTGGTGCTATGGAGGAAGTGATCTGCTCAGTAACGATTCTGGTGTGGATTTGTAAGAATGTTTCATATCTGCATAGAATAGCAAAAAGCACATATAATGTACGCGGCCTTTAACATTTTCCCAACTATGTGATGTTGAATCAGCCATTGAGGTCACTGAACTTGTTTTTCATCTGTAAAGCGGGAGTAACATTGATTTTTCTTTAGTTGCTTCATAGGGTTGTTATAACAGTAAATAAAATGTCTATGAAAATATCTTCTAAGCAATTCTACACATAGGTTAGTTCCCCCCCCCCGATTATTAATAAGGACCCACTGTGTTTACAGTGAACTCATTATACAAAGATCTAAAACTGAGCTGATGAATAAATGAGGTAAAGTGTTTTTCCTCTCTGTGTTTATAGACTCTGTGGTTCATTAGATACATGGGTTGAAAGTAATTAACATTAATCAGAATTACATTTTTGCGTCACTTGAATGACTGAAATCTTAGTAATGCATGTTCAGAATTTATTGAAATTTTAATACAGTTCCATCTTTAAGTTCCGGAAATTGAATGCTTTACTTTTTGTGATGAAATTTGCCAAGAACTTTCATCTTTCCACTTGAGCAAGAATTTTAAGTTGCTGGTGGCACTCGGTGGGTAGCCTCCTACGCAATGTAACTGCAGTTTCACTTTGTCAAGGTTAAAAGCTCAATAGTGTCTTGTCATATAGGGCAGAAGCAAGCTATTAGAATTGCCTTCAAGTGGAAAGAAATGGAATGAGGAATTTATGAAATTCTCCAAATTCCACTTCTCAAACATCTTTTCTGTAAGATTCCTCTGCTTTTGAATGGAACCCATTGTTGATAAAGCCATACAGGCCTTGTATTGCAGAGGTTTCTTTATCTTGTGCTTGACAGAGAAAAGACTCATTCTTTGCAGGTGTGCTTTGCACAGCTTGGCAGTGTCGAACATCGTAGATTTTAAGTTCTATTTAAGTATTAGTTCCTATTAGGTTGCTGTATTTAGAGGGCCAGCTTCTTGGTATTCTTCGCCAAGAATATGCTCATTCGAAAGAGCTCGATTTAAAAGTACATGGAGGCATCAACAAGAATATTTCAAATACTGGTTTATCACAATCATTATCCAGTCATTCTTTCATTAAAACTAAATTATAGCTGAATAATGGATAATAAATAATTATCCCTCTTGTTTTTCCATTGCTTCGATAAGAGAAACTTCCATAGTATCTTTTTTCAGGTTTTTAAAAAATTCTTTTGGTAAATTATTTTCTGCATGTTTTCATCTTAACTTTGATTTTTAAAATATTAATTTTAAATTAAAATATAAATCATTTTCCATCACATTGAAAAATCAGACATTCATACCGGGGCTTACACAGCCTACATGATGCGTCACTGGCCTCCCCTGGCCTATTTTTCTGACCTAGGCTTGAGCCATTTTTCTGTACAGTTGAACTCTAACCTTAACTTTTTTTTCCCTTGCCCTTCCTACTGGAAAACCCTTGGCAGCCCTTGCACTACCAGTCTCCTCTTGCTGGAATGTTCATTGCTCTAATCATGCCACAGCTACTGTTGCAGTTCGTTTCCCAGGAAACAGACTCAGAGGTGAAAATTAAGATGCAGGGAGTTTATCAGGGAGTGCTCTCAGGGTCAGTGTTGTGCAAGACAGGAAAGCAAGATTAGGCACAGAGAGAAGCTGGGCTTCAACACAACCTCAGTAAAGTCCTCAGGTGGCCTCATCGGGAAACTGAGACCCCTTAGAGTTGTCTGGAGTTGAATCAAGGAGGTCAGGACTTTCTTCTGCATCATTAATTGCTATGGAATGCAAGATGCTCATGGAAGGAGTGCAACTGGGCAACAACACTTTCAGAGGGACCTAATGACTGACAGCTCTTAGTCAGCAGCTCTTCCAGCAGTGAGCGGAATATCCATTCTGAGTGGATCTTCATAGGGTCCAGTCTGGCCGCCTTTTACTGCCTTTTTCAGACCTCAGCCTAAATGTCATCTATTCAGAAGGGCTTTTTTTTTTCACTCTGGAAGATCCCCAGTGAGTTAAACCCTGTCTGCCCCTCTCTTTGAGTGCGAGTGTTCTCATCAATAGAACATACCAAAGGTGGTGAGCTACCACTCCCATGATTATGTTATGCCATGTAAGACTTTGCCTTAGCTGGCCAGGCACGGTGGCTCAGGCCTGTAATCCCAGCACTATGGGAGGCTGAGGTGGGTGGATAATTTGAGGTCAAAGAAACCAGCCTGGTCGATATGGTGAAACTCTACCTCTACTAAAAATACAAAAAATTAGCTGGGCATGGCGATGGGCACCTGTAGTCCCAGCTACTTGGGAGGTGGAGGCAGGAGAATTGCTTGAACTTGGGAGAGGGAAGTTGCAATGAGCCGAGATCATGCCACTGCAATCCAGCCTAGGTGACAGAGTGAGACCAAACATACACATGCGTGCGCACACACACACACACACACACACACACACACACACCCCCAAAAAACAAAACAAAACAAAACAAGAACAAAAAACTACCCTAGCTGACTGGAGTCACAGAGACTCTTGCTGGCCTGGAAGAAACAAACAGCAATGGTGTGAACTGCCGATGAAGCCATGTGCACAGAACTACAGGCTGTCTCCAGGACTTGATGGCTGCTTCCAGCTGACAGCAGTGAGAACCTGGGCCTCTCAGTCATATCATCATAAGGAAATGAGTTCTACCAATGAATGGTCCAGTGAGTTTGGAGAGGGGCCCTGAACTCCAGAAAGAATGAAAATCAAAACAACAATGAGATATTACTGCATATCTGTTAGGATGACTATTATCCAAAAGTTGAAAGATAATACATGTTGGTGAAGATATGGAGAAAGGTAACCCTTATACATTGTTCTGGGGAATGTAAATTGAGACAGTCGCTATGGAAAACATTATGGAGGTTTCTAAAAAATTAAAACTAGAATTACCATATGACCCAGCAATTCATTTTCTAGGAGAATACCCAAAGGAAATAAAGTCAATCCCTTGTAAAATAATACCTACATTGTCATGTTAATTACAGCATTATTCACAATAGTCAAGATTGGAAACCACCTAAATGTCTATTGATGGGTGGGTGGGTAAAGACAGTGAGTGACACACACACACACACACACACACACACACACACACACACACACACACACACACACAATGGAATATCATTCAGCCTTCAAAAAGAAGGAACTCCTGACATTTGGGACAGCATGAAAAAACCTGGAGACATTATGCTAAGTGAAATAAGTCAGTCACAGAAAGACAAATACTATGCAATCTCACTTGTATGTGGAAGGTAAAAAAGTTAAGTTCATATAAGCAGAGAAGGGTGGTTGCTAGGGATTGAGTGTTGGGGAAAGTTAGGAGATACTGGTTAAAAAATGCAGTTTCAGTGATAATTTCTGGAGTCCTAAGGTACAGCATGGTAACTATAGATAACAATAATGTGTGATATTCTTGAAGTATGTTAGGACAATAGACCTTAAGTATTCTCATCATTTAAAAAAGTATCTATGTGAGGTGATGGTTATATTAATTAACTTGACTATGGTAATCAT
The DNA here is from genome assembly GCF_009761245.1 of Sapajus apella. Classification (NCBI taxonomy): domain Eukaryota; kingdom Metazoa; phylum Chordata; class Mammalia; order Primates; family Cebidae; genus Sapajus; species Sapajus apella. The sequence goes on along the minus strand of NW_022437072.1, from coordinate 355,968 downwards.
TTCACAACATGTAAGTATTCTGAAACATCATGTTGTACACCTGAAATATATACCAATCTTAAAAATTATTAATACATAATATTTGTACATTTTAATGGGGTATATGTGATATTTCGTTATAAGCATAGAATGTATGTACAATGGTCAAGTCAGGATAGTTAGGATATCTATCACTTCAGATATTTGTCATGTCTATATATTGGGAACATTTCAAGTCCTCTCTTTTTGTTATTTTGAAACACCATGGAATACTATACAGCAAAAAAAAGGATGGGTTCATGTCCTTTGCAGGGACATGGATGAAACTGGAAACCATCATTCTCAGCAAACTGACACAAGAACAAAACCAAACGCCGCATGTTCTCACTCATAAGTGAGTATTGAACAATGAGAACACACAGACACAAGGAGAGGAACATCACACACTGGAGCCTGGGGGGTGGGGTCTAGGGGAGGGATAGCAAGGGGTGGGGGAATTGGGGAGGGATAGCATTAGGAGAAATACCTAATGTAGTTAATGGGGTGATGGATGCAGCAAACCACCACCATGGCACGTGTATAGTGATGTAACAAACCTGCAGGATCTGCACATGGACCCCAGAACTTAAACTATAATAAATAAATTCTAAAAAAAGAAACATAAAATACATTGTTGTTAACTATAGTAACCCTATTCTGCTATCAAACATTATAACTTATTCCTTCTATCAAACTGTGTGTCTATTTAATCAACGTCTCTTCATCCAGCCTCACCTCTGACAATGAATGCACTATTCCCAGCTTCTTGTAACTATCATTCTACTCTCTGCCTACATGAGATCAATGTTTTTAGCTCCCGTATATGAGTAAGAACATGCTTGTCTTTCTATACCTGGCTAAATTTACTTAACTTAATGACTTCCAGATCCATCCACGTTGCTGCATATGACAAAATTTCAGTATTTTTTATGGCTGAATAGTACTCAATTGTGTATATATACTACATTTTCTTTATCCAGTCATCCATTGATGGACACTTAGGTTGATTCCATATCTTTGATATTGCGAGGCTGCAATAAACATGAGGGTACAGGCATTCCTTTGATAACTGATTTCCTTTCCTGTAGATAAATACCCAGTAGTGGAATTGCTAGATTGTATTCTAGTTCTAATTTTAATTTTTGGAGAAATATCCATACTAGTTTCCATAATGGTGCTATTGATTTACATTCCCAAGAACAGTATATAACAGTTTCCTTTTCTCTGCATCCTTATCAGTGCCTGTTATTTTGTGTAATTTTTGTAATAGTCATTCTAACTGGGTTAAGATGATACTTAATTGTGATTTTGATTTGCATTTCCCTGATGATTAGTGATGTTGAATGTTTTTTCTTAAATAACTGTTGGCCATTTGTATGTCTTCTTTTAATACATGTCTGTTCATGTCCTTTGCCTCTTTTAAATAAGATTATTTGTTTGTTTTTATTTCTTTGAGTTGTTTGAATTCCATGTATATTCTGGATATTAGTCCCTTTCCAGATGAATGTTTTTTAAGTGTCTTCTCGCATTCAACAAGTTTTCTCTTTCCTTTGTTGATTGTTTGCTCTGCTGTGCAGAAATTTTTTAGTTTAATATAGTCCCATTTGTCTATTTTCACTTTTGTTGCCTTTGCTTTTGCGGTGTTAGCTATAAAAATCTTTGCCTAGACCAGAGTCCTGTAGTGTATCACCTATGTTTTTGTCTAGTCATTTTATAATATGAGGTCTTATGTTTATGTCTTTAATCCATTTTGGGTTGATTTTTGTATATGGTGAGAGATAGAGGTTAGTTCCATTCTTCTGCATATAATATCCAGTTTTTCCAACATCATTTATTGAATAGGGTGTCCATTCACTGGTGTATGTTCTTGGCACTTTTGTTGAAAATGAGTTGGTTGTTAAGTGTGTGGATTTCTTTATGGGCTTTCTGTCCTATTCCATTGGTCTTTGAGTCCATTTGTTTGTGTGTTTTCTCCCCATTACTATATTGTTTTGGTTGCTATAGCCTTGTAATAAATTTTGAAGTCAGGTAGTGTGATGCCTCCAGCCTTGTTTTCCTTGCTCAAGATTCCTTTGACTATTTGGGTTCTTTTTTGGTTCTTTATCAATTTCAGGATTGCTTTTTCTATTTCTGTGAGAAGTGACATTGGTATTTAGATAGAGATTCAATTGAATCTGTAGATTGCTTTGTTAGTATGGCCATTTCAACAATATTAGCTCTTTTGATACATCATCACGACATGTCTTTCCATTTGTTTGTATCATCTTCAATTTTTTCATCAATGTTTTGTAGTTTTTCTTATAGAGGTCTTTCATCTCTTGATTACCTTTATTCCAAAGTTTTTTTTGTAGTTACTTAAAATGGGATTATCTTCTTGCTTTCTAAGTATTTCATTATTTCTATTAGAAACATTACTGATTTTTGCAGGTAGACTTTTGTATTAGTCTCTTTTCACACTCCTATAAAAATCCTACCTGAGATTGAGGAATTAATTTATAAAGAAAAGAGGTTTAATTTACTCACAGTTCTGCATGGCTGGAAGGGCCTCAAGAAACTTACAATCATGGCAGAAGGTGAATGAGAAGAAAGGCCTATCTTACATGGTTGCCAGAGAGAAAGCAAGCAAGCAGGGGAAAGGCCAGACACTTATCAAATGACCAGATCTCTTGAGAACTCCTTTACTATAATGATAACAGCATGGAGGAAACCACCCCCATAATCCTATCACCTCTCACTAGGTCCTTCTCTCAACATTTGGGGATTACAATTTGGGATGAGATTTGGGTGAGAACACAGAGCCAAACCATATAATTCCACCCCGACCCCTCTCAAATCTCATGCCCTTTTCACATTTCAAAACTGATCAGGCCTTCTCAAAAGTCTCCCGAAGTCTTAAATAATTCCAGTATTAACTCAAAAGTCCAAGCCCAAAGTTTTATTTGAGACAAGGCAAGACCCATAAAATCAAAAGCAAGTTAGCTACTTTCAAGATACAGTGGGAGTACAGACATTGGGTAAATGTTTCTATTCCAAATAGGAGAAATTGCCCAAAACAAAGGGGCCACAGGCCCCATGCAAGTCTAAAGACCTGGCAGGGCAGTCATTAAATATTAATGTTCTGAAATGGTCTCCTTTGAATCTATGTCTCATGTCCAGTACACACTGATGCAGTGGGTGAAGTCCCATAGCCTTGGGCAGCTCTCTGTAGGGTATAGCCCTGCAGTTGCCTTCATAGGCTGGCATTGAGTGCCTGTGGCTTTTCGAGGTGCATTGTGCAATTTGTTGGTGAATTTGCGATTCTGAGGCCTGGAGGACAGTGATCCTCTTTCAATGCTCCACTAGACAGTGCTCCAGAGGGGAGTTGGTATGAGTGCTCCAACCCCACACTTTCCTTCCAGGCCGCCCTAGCAGAGGCTCACCATGAAGGCTCCACCCCTGAAACAGACTTCTGCCTGGACATCCAGGCATTTCCATACATCCTTTGAAATCTAGACAAAGCCTTTACTCTTGTCTTCTGTGTACCTGCAGGCCCAACACTACATGTAATTCTTTAAGCCTTGGGGCTTGCACCCTCTGAAGCAATGGCCTGAGCTGTTCATTGGACCCTTATACCCATAGCTGGACACAGAACACCAAGTCTTGAGGCTGCAGAGGGCAGTTGGGTCCTGGGACTGGCCCATGAAACTATTTTTTCCTTCTAGGTCTCAGGGCCTCTGATGAGAGGGCCTGCCATGAAAGTCTCTGGCATGCCTTGGAGACATTGTCCCCATTGTCTTAACTATTAATATTCAAGTCCTCAGTACTTATGCATATTTCTGCAGCAGGCCTGAATTCCTCCCCAGAAAATGGGTTTTTCTTTTCTTTCTTTGTTTTTCTTTTTTTATGTAATTTTTAAAAATTATTATTATATTTTAAGTTCTGGGGTACAGGTGCAGATCATACAGGTTTGTTACATAGGTATATACATGCCATGGTGGTTTGCTGCATCCATCCCCCCATCTCCTACATTAGGTATTTCTCCTAAAGTTATCCCTCCCCAATACCCACACACCCTGCTATTCCTCCCTTAGTCCCCTTACCCTCCAGCAGCCCTGGTGTGTGGTGTTCCCCTACCTGTGTCCATGTGTTCTCATTGTTCAACACCCACTTTTGAGAACATGCGGTGTTTGGTTTTGTTTTTATGTCAGTTTGCTGAGAATGATGGTTTCCAGCTTCATCCATGTCCCTGCAAAGGATATTAACTCATCCTTTATTATAGCTGCATAGTATTCCATGGTATGTATGTGCCACATTTTCTTTAACCAGCCTATCACTGATGGGCATTTAGGTTGGTTCCAAATCTTTGCTATAGTAAACAGTGCCACAATGAACATACGTGCACATATGTCTATATAATACAATGATTTATAATCCTTTGAGTATATACACAGTAATGGGATTCCTGGGTCAAATGGAATTTCTATTTCTAGGTCTTTGAGGAATTGCTACACTGTCTTTCACAACGGTTGAACTAATTTACACTCCCACCAACAGTGTAAAGGTGTTCCTATTTCTCCGCATCCTCTCCAGCATCTGTTGTCTCCTGATTTTTAAATGATTGCCATTCTAACTGGTGTGAAATGGTATCTCAATGTGGTTTTGATTTACATTTCTCTAATGACCAGTGATGATGAGCATTTATTCATATGTTTGTTGACTGCATAAATGTCTTCTTTTGAGAAGTGTCTTTTCATATCCTTTGTGCACTTTTTGATGGAGTTGTTTGTTTTTTTTCTTGTAAATTTGTTTATGTTCTTCATAGATGGTGGGTATTAGCTCTTTGTCAGATGGGTAGATGCAAAATTTTTTCCCATTCTGTTGGTTGCTGTTTCACTCTAATGATTGTTTCTTTTGCTGTGCAGAAGCTCTGGAGTTTAATTAGATCCAATTTGTCTATTTTGGCTTTTGTTGCCATTGCTTTTGGTATTTTAGTCATGAAGTCCTTGCCTATGCCTATGTCCTGAATGGTATTGTCTAGGTTTTCTTCTAAGGTCTTTATGGTGTTAGGTCTTATGTTTAAATCTTTAATCCATCTGGAGTTAATTTTTGTATACGGTGTAAGGTAGGGATCCAGTTTCAGCTTTCTGCACATTGCTAGCCAGTTTTCCCAACACCATTTATTAAACAGGGAATCCTTTCTCCATTGCTTGTTTTTGTCCAATTTGTCAAAGATCAGATGGCTGTTTATGTGTGGCATTATTTCCAAGGCCTCTGTTCTGTTCCATTCATCTATATCTCTGTTTTGGTACCAGTACCATGCTGTTTTGTTTTGATTACTGTGGCCTTGTAGTATAGTTTGAAGTCAGGTAGTGTGATGACTCCAGCTTTGTTTTTTTTTTTTTTTTTTTTTTTTTTACCTAGGATAGTCTTGGCTATGTGGGCTCTTTTGGTTCCATATGAAGTTTAAGGTTGTTTTTTCAAGGTCTGTAAAGTAGGTCAATGGTAGCTTGATGGGGATAGCATTGAATCTATAAATTATTTTGGGCAGTATGGTTATTTTCATGATGTTGATTTTTCCTAACCATGAGCATGGAATATTTTTCCATCTGTTTGTGTCCTCTTTTATTTCCTTGAGCAGTGGTTTGTAGTTCTCCTTAAAGAGGTCCTTCACGTCCCTTGTTACTTGTATTCCTAGGTATTTTATTCTCTCTGTAGCAGTTGTGAATGGGAGTTTGCTCATAATTTAGCTTTCTGTTTGTGGGTTATTGGTGTATAGGAATGCTTGCGATTTTTGCACATTGATTTGTATCCTGAGACTGCTGAAGTTGCTTGCCATCTAAAGGAGATTTTGGGCTGAGACTTTGGGGTTTTCTAAATATACGGTCATGTCCTTTGCAAATAGATACAATTTGACTTCCTCTTCTCCTAATTGAATACTCTTTATTTCTTTTTCTTTCCTGGTAGCTCTGGCCAGAACTTCCAATACTATGTTGAATAGGAGTGGTGAGAGACAGCACCCTTGTCTTGTGCCAGTTTTCAAAGGGAATGCTTCCAGTTTTTGCTATTCAGTATCATAAGTTGCTGTGGGCTTGTCTTAAATAGTTTTGATTATTTCGAGATACGTTCCATCCATACCTAGTTTATTGATAGTTTTTAGCATGAAAGGCTGTTGAATTTTGTTGAAGGCCTTTTCTGCATCTATTGAGATAATCATGTGGTTTTTGTCTTTGGTTCTGTTTATATGATGAATTACGTTTATAGACTTGTGTATGTTGAACCAGCCTTGCATCCCCAGGATGAAGCCTACCTGATCGTGATAGATAAACTTTTTGACATGCTGTTGGATTCAGTTTGCCTGTATTTTACTGAAGATATTTTCATCAACATTCATCATGGATATTGGCCTGAAATTTTCTTTTTTCATTGTTTCTCTGCCAGGTTTTGGTGTCAGGATGATGCTGGTCTCATAAAATGAGTTAGAAAGGACTCCCTCTTTTTGTATTGTTTGGAATAGTTTTAGAAGGAATGGTACCAGCTCCTCTTTGCACATCTGCTAGAATTCGACTGTGAAGCTGTCTGGTGCTGTACTTTTGGTTGGTAGGCTATTAATTGTTGACTCAACTTCAGACCTTATTATTGGTCTATTCAGGGATTGAATTTCTTCCTGGTTTAGTCTTGGGAGGGTGTAAGTGTCCAGGAATTTATCTATTTCTTCTAGATTTACTGGTTTATATGCATAGAGGTGTTTGTAGTAATCTCTGATGGTAGTTTTTGTTTCTGTGGAATCAGTCATATATCTACTTATCATTTTTTGTTGCATCTATTCAATTCTTCTGTCTTTTCTTTTTTATTCTTCTAGCTAGTGGCCTATTTTGTTGATCTTTTCAGGAAACCAGCTCCTGGATTCATTGACTTTTTGAAAGTTTTTTTTTTGTGTGTCTCTATCTCCTTCAGTTCTGCTCTGATCTTAGTTATTTCTTATATTCTGCTTTTGAATTTGTTTGATCTTGCTCCTCTAGTTCTTTTAACTGTGATGAATATTACATGTGCTGATAAGAAGATTGTGTATTTCACAGATGTTGGATAAAATGTTCCATAGTGGTCTGTTAGATCCATTTGATCTAAAGTGAAACTCAAATCCAGTGTTGCTTTGTTAATTTTCTGTTGATGAGCTGTCTAATTCTGAGAGTGGGTGCTGAAGTTCCAAAATATTATTGTATCAGAGCCTATCTCTCCCATTAGCTCTAACATTTGTTACATATACTAAAAATATATACATAACAAATATATGTATATATTTTATGTGTGTACCAGTGTTGAATGTATTATTTAGAATTGTTATATCTTCTTGATGAATTGATCCCTTTAATATTAAGTAATGACACTCTTTGTCTCTTTTTACTGTTCGATGTAAAATCTATTTTATCTAAGTATAGCTACTTCTGTATATACATATAGCTATTTCTGCGTATACTCCTATACTTCTGTATATGTGTCTTTACAGGTGAACGAAGTTTCTTGTAGGCAGCACATAATTGGTTTGCATTTTTTTCTCCATTCATTCAGTCTTTCAAGTGGAAAACTTAATTAGTTTATGTTCAAGGTTATTATTGATAGATGATAACTTATTGTTATTTTGTGGTTTTCTTGTTTTTAAAAATATCATTTGATAGACAATAAGAGAAAAAAGGATCAATCATTGTGGTTTGATTATTTTGTAGTATTGATATTTGAGCCTTTTCCTGATATGTGTATTTGTTCTACCACTGAGATTTATATTTTTTTGTGTTTTCAGGATGGTAGATATTTACCTTTCCCTTTCAAGTGTAGTACTTCCTTAAATATTTCTTGGAGGGCTGGTTGAGAGGTACTGAATTCCCACAGTTTTTGCTTGCCTGGGAAAGACTTTATTTCATCTTCATGTAGGAAGAATAGCTTTTCTGGGTGTAGTATTCTTGGCTGGCAGTTTTTTATCTTTCAGAACTTTGACTATATTATCCATTCTCTTCCGGCGTGTAAGATTTGTCCGGAGAAATCTGCTGTTGGTCTAGTGAGACTTCCATCATAAGTGACCAGATGCTTTTCTCTTGCAGTTTTTAAAATTCTCTCTCATCTCTGAGTTTTTACAGTTTATTTTATGTGGAGAATACCTTTTTGGGCTGCATCTATCTTTTTGGTATCTGTGAACAAGTCCTTTTTAGGTTGCGTTTATTTGGAATTGATGAGCTTCCTGTATGTGAATGTCTAAAACTCTTACCAGACTTGGGAAGTTTTCAGCTATTTTTTTAAAAATATTTTTTAACTTGGTCTTCTCTTCACAATGTGGAATACCCCAAATTCAAATACTTGGTTGCTTGATGTAGCCTATTGTTGAAGTTCTCAAATGAATTTATTTTAAATTTCATTTATTGAATTATTTAATTCCAGAATGTTTTTTTGAGACAGAGTCTCTCTCTGTTGCCCAGGCTAGAGTGCAGTGGCATAATCTTGGCTCACTGCAAACTCTGCCTCCTGGGTTCAAGCGATTCTCCTGCCTCAGCCTTCTGAGTAGCTGGGATTACAGGCATACACGACCAGACTCAGCTAATTTTTGTATTTTTAGTAGACATGGAGCTTCACCATGTTTACCAGGCTGGTCTCGAACTCCTGACCTCGGGTGATCCTCCCACCTTGGTCTCCCAAAGTGCGAGAATTACAAGCATGAGCCACCATACCCAGCCTGTTTATTATTATTATTATTATTATATCTACCTCTTGCGTGAATTTCTCAGCTACACCCTCAATTGTTTTTCTAATTTATTTATTTGCATTATTTATCTATATCCTCTTGTATCTTACCAAACTTTTTAAATATCATTATCTTGAATTCTTTTTGTGGCATTTCAAATGTTTTTTTTCATTGTAATCTGTTGCTGGATAACTATTATGTTCCTCCAGAGGTGTCATGTTTCTTTACTTTTTATGTTTCTTGTGTCCTTGATGATATCTGCACATTTGGTGTAACAATTGCTTCTTCCTATTATTCAAATTGGCTTTCATAGGGAAAGGTTTTTCCTGAAGATGTATCTATGCTTTTGGTTGGGTAGAGCATTTCAGCTTTGATTCTGTGTGTGTGTGAAGTGTCATCCTTGTACGATGTCTTCTGCTGCAAACAGCATTAGTGGTATATGTTATTTCCTCAGTGGATTAGGCTGTGGTTGTCAGTGGAGGCTGTGGTGAGGTTTTGCTTGGGACAAGGATGGCAGGTGGTTGAGTCTTTGGGCCTCAGTGGTGGCAGTGGCAGGCTGAGTGTGCTGTCTTTGTGCTTTTACACAGCATATGCATGCAGCAGTGTTAGTGCTTCCAAGATGGCCAATTCTTGGGCCTTCGGGTGGCTTGCTTAGGAACTGGCAGTGGCAGTGGTAGGCCAGGTTTTCAGGCCCCTGGAAAGTATGTGAGATGTGATCAATAGTCACAGCAGTGGTGGGAAAACCCTTTGGCTCTCAGATGGCACATGCTACATGAACACTGGCTGCAACAGGCTGGGTAGGCCAGTCCCCAGTGGTGCATGGATATGGGTACTGGCTGTGATAATGGTGGTAGGCAAGGTGGGTCCATTCCTAGGTACCTGGGAGGAGTGCACAGAGGAAAACAGCGGTGGACAGGACAGGGTAATCCCCAGGCCCCTGGGTGGTATGCTCAGACACTGGGGCTGGTAGTACCAGCAGTGGCAGACCTGTCTTCAGGGTCCCCATTGGTGCACACAAGTGCGGGCTGTGTTTGGCAGAGTGAGGTGATTTTCAAGTGTCCTGGCAGTGTTCAGGTGACAGTAGCATCAGTGGTGGTGATCAGGGAGAACTCATCCTCAGGGCATGTGCGAGTGTATTGTGGCCCTGCTGCTGGGGTTGGCAGCATTCATGTTAGTGGCTGTAGTCACAGGCAAGTGACTATCATACTTTGGGGGGCATGCACTTTAGCTCCCAGCAGCAGCATCATTGGCTGTGAGCATGAAGGGCCTGTCCTCAGAGCGAGTGCAAGTGCACTTCAGTCCTCCTGTTTGTGGGGGAGGGGTTGCTGTCAGTGGCAGTGGCCCTAGGCAGGCAGGTTTCAAGCTCTGGGGAGCACATATTTTGGCTTGATTCATTTTGAGGGCAGCCTTCCTGGTTTGCTGCACCACCTGTTCTCTAAGGTACAGGACACTCTGTGTGTTAAAGTGCTGGAGACCCCACTGATCTGCAGAGTCCAACAGGCCTTGTGCCACTGCAGTCCTCCAGCTGTATATTAGGTGATGTCAGCAGGGATTCAGAGCCGTAGATATTCAGAGGCTATGGGACTCTGGGGCTCTGGGGCAGGATGTAGTCTGGTGGGAGCTAGGTTCTCAAATTGGCACTGTGCTGCAGCCGCTTAGGACTTGGGGTGTGTATGGGACCCAGTTTGAACTCCTTTTCTGGAGCAATGTTATTGTGTGGTCTCCAGGAAGCTCCCTATACTAACCTCATAGCCCACAAGGGTTGAGGGGCTCCCCCATGGCTAGGATTGCAGCTGTCCACGGCAGAAATGTGGACCACTGGGGATTACTCATTTACCCTTTCTCCACCTGGGGAACCTCTCTGGGTTGCCAGCCAATCCTAGCTGAAATGACTGCCTTGCTTCCTTCTCCTTTTGTGCCTCAGGTATTTCCTGTCACTATTAAATTCCCAGTGATCTCTTAGATGCTTTATTCAATGTGTGAGTATTTATTTACTATTTTGGTTCTTCTTTGTAGAGGAGGCAGGTCCTGAATACCTCTAGTCAGCCATCTTGAAGTGCCTTCTCATAGATAATTTGCATTTGTCAATTATAAGTCTATAAAAGTAGGGGTTAAAAACTCAGCTCAACCACTGCTTTGATTGCAGCCTTGTGAGGCATGGGTGGAGGATCCAGAAAATATGGTCATTGATCTTCTCATCTATGGAAACTGTGAAATAAGAGTTTTGTATTATTTTGAGTCCCTATATTTGTAGCAATAGAAAACTAAAATATCAGTAAATTATTCCTTTAGTAAAATATCAATAAATGGTCACTCTGTTTTAATTCTCTGCATAATACTTATATCCATAAATATTTTATTTATCTACACATTACTTGTATTTGTTTCTCATTGCCAGAATGGAAGCAACATGAAGACAGTTATCTTGACTCTATCATATATACTTTTATTTCCTGTCTGTAGATAGTGTTGACTGACATGAGTACATGTGAAAAGAAAAGCAAGGGAAATGCTACTTGCACTCCTCTCTGCACTTACTCCTTTCCCAGAGCTTACCTCTATTGATATTCTGGTACATACCTCCCAGTTCTGATTTTGTTTATTCATGTATACATACAAAAATATATGCTTAAACATTTTATGAGATGATTTTTATGTTTTGATTGCTGACTTTCCATTTAACATAGAAATATTTAGAAATATTTCATGTCTTAGAAATATTCCAAATATTCCATGTCACCTCACTTCAGCTTAATTCTATTACTCAATAACATTGTATAACATGGATACATCATGACTTATGTAACATTTCCTTATAACAGGTAGTTGTTATTTTTTAAACAAAATCACTGTTTTAAAACAGTTACACAATTTCTTTTTACATACAGTTTTATGTAAATATATCCATATTTGTGTATAATAGATACTAGGAACAGAATTTCTAGAGTAAAGGTTGTGTGCATTTTATTTTCATCAGTTTTTCTTACCAGAACTGTTTCAATAATTTATTAAAAGATCATGCCAGCTTCCCCATTCCTCTATTCCACAAACTTTTTAGTGTTACACTAACACATCTCTGACCATGCAATAAATAACCTTTCTAAAACTTTCAGTGTTTTCTTACAGTCTACCAAATAACGTCCCAGCTCCTTAGTCTGGCGTTCATGGCTGCTACTTTAATTTCCTCACCTTCCAGCCTCATATTTAACTGTCTACCTCACATGTTTTGTTAGTGAGCAAACACTGGCGATTTGTCTTCAATGTATCTCATTCTTATTCTTCCGTCCCGTAGAATGCTATTCTTTTCTCACTCACTAGTGCCCCTGCCCTGCCAAGCAGCTCAAGTGCTGTCTTTTCTAGTGAAAGATTTCTTGGGTTTTCTAGTCTTTGATAATACTTTTATATCTGTAAATTTTTTTCAATTGTTTATGAACATTTTACAAGTGTATTATAACCCATAATCCTCAAAACAACCCTTTGAAATAGGCATTAGTTTGCAGATAGGCAAACTGGGCTTGGATAATTTAAATCAGTGGTCTCCAACCTTTTTGGCAGCAGGGACTGTAAACTCCCTGGTTTCAATGATTTACCTAAAGCCACGCTTTTTCTTTAAATGGCAGGACTGTAATGCCAACTCCTAATTCTAAGTCCGGTGCACAGTTCACTGTACCATGGCTGCCTCTCCTTTCTTCTGACTCCCTGTAATTCTGCACTTGCCAGTCTAGTCTTTGGGGCTTATTCAATGCTGCCATACATTTGAAACATTATTTTTATTATGTCATGGTTCTTTCTGTATTGTAAGCTCCTTGAAGTCAGGCAACTTCTCTTACTTTAACTTAAAAAAAAATCCCACAACCCCTTATTTTCTCAGTTATGCTTCATTGGTGAATGAAGAGAATTTAATAACACATTCATTGTATTTAATAAGAAAAGTCATATTTACATAGAAAATATAATGAATCAGGTTAAGCCAAGCTCCTTCAGGGACCATGAGCTCAGCTTTAGCTATGGCCGGCATCTGTGCTGCACAGCGTAACCTAGCACTGCCCTTCATGTCCAGGGTCTGCGTGCACTTAGTTCTCAGGTACTTGGCGTTCTTAACCACTGTTTCTACCAGCCAGTTTACAAATGTCATATGCATCACATTTCTAAATAATGCCTAATTTTCAGCATTCAATCCAAGGAATTCAGTAGAGTTCTTAGCAATGCTGAGACTTTGCGTCACCTGAGCAGACTGAAGGTAAAATCCTCTCTCCATTCCCATGCCAAGGTTTTGCTGGGGACAGGCTAGGCTAGGTCATTCCTGGCTGCCTGGGTTTCTTCTTCTGTTTTACATGAGAACCAGCAACAATTGTGTTTGCAAATAAATTTGTAAAACTACTCATGTGTACTCAAGGACAGAAACACTGATGAAAATAAAAAATGAAGATGATGTTTATATATTTGCTTGCATACATATTTAAAGTATTGATTTACTTCATTCTCTTAAGAATTCTTGACATCTGAAATGTAATTAATTCCCCCTCAGTACCATGCTATCAAGATGAATAATCTGAGAAGAAAGCTGAGTCTAAGTAAAATTAGGTAATCAGCTAATTAGTGCCTACACCTAGACCAACATGTTTTCTGCCTCTCCAGTCCCCAGTGCTCTATCTGGTAATGAGAGAAATACATTGTTGGAGGTTGATACCAGGTTTCAAAGGTCAGGCATATTAAAAATTGTCAGACAAGTCCCTCTTTTTTTCTAATGGCAACATGATTTTAAGCCTTTGTCACAGTGATTTTAATTAGTTTACTTTTAAATACAGAAGTCGTTTTGGAAAACAAAAAACAAAAAAAATCTAATAACAGTGAAAATGTCCATTGGTCCCCCACTTTTATTTCCATGAATATATCTTTCCAGGTGTGTGTGTGTGTGTGTATGTGTGTGTGTGTGTGCAGATGTTAAAATACACTCATGCTAACTTACTATTTTGCAAATTATTATTTTCACTTCAGAATATATAATGGATCCCTTCTACGTTAATACGTAGTCTCCATCCTCCAGATGCCTCAGGTGCAGGCTGACTTTTTTGCAGAGCTTCCTTGGCAAGACTTATCTTGTTTACATTTATTATATTCACCTGTCCAACCATCTGGGAAGACTGTGGTCAAAGGTGAGGCAGTGCATGTGGCGATACATGCGTTACCCGTAGCTCCCTGATGAGGCCTCACTTATTGTCCTTTGACCCACGTTGTATGAGTGCAAAATATTTCCTTGTGATGGAATTATCACCTTAATATTAAAAAGTAAGTTGTAAAACAAACTAGAGCATTTTTCTTTTTAATTATTGATCACTGAGACATACCAACCTCTGAATGCTTCTCTGGTGATTTGAAAGAAAAATTCATTAGCTTGTCAATGTATTTTCATTTTATAGCAATAACTAGTGGTTTTTACCAGCTTATATATTTTTAAAGCCACCTATATAAATATAATCACATTGATTAGAACATTTAACAATTTAACAAATCTTATATCTAAATTGATGCTCATTTAACATATTCACTGCAACTTCCGCCTGCCCTGTCGTTTCTGCTGCAAGTGCTTAACTCTGCTTCTGTGGTGGGAAAGCAGCCATAGACAATAAGGAAACCATTGGGCGTGACTGTGTTCCAATAAAACTTTATTTACAAACAAAGATGGTTGGTCAGATTTGGTTCACAGGCCTTTGTTTTCTGATACCTACTTTAGCCCAGTGTTATTTATAATACCTGGTCCATGGACTGTCTATTACTAATCTAGAATATGATAAGGAGCTCTTACCAGAATGTAAATCTGTAGTGTTTCTTTCACTGAGGAAGTTTTATAATATATATGAAAACATGCAAAATCTGACAGTTGAATTAAACACTGCTCCATGACTATGTAGGTTGATTTATATTCTGTTTCAAGCTTCTTGTCTCCCCATGGAGTGAGGAAAGCTTTTGGCCAGCACTGGTCCCCGGAGGGCACTGCGTAGCAGTGCTCAAGCTGATTTTTCTGTATATCCATCTCTGGAAATGTTGCAATTCATGATTAAGTTAAATTTAACCTTTTTCTCCCCCAAAATAGAGAATAATTCTTCTGCTGCTTATTTTGTTGCTATGCTGGGAACTATAGCTCTGCTGAAGGGCAGAAGCAGGGGTAGTGCCAGCAATCTCATCTTCAGCAGCTGTGGAAGTGCTGTGTCTTCGTTTCCTTCATTGAGCTGACATTCACGCTGTATTATCTTTAAGGATAATAAATGTCGAATCTTTAACTTTTATAGTAAATTACTTATTAAAAAAGATCATTATTGAGAGAGAATTTTAACTTTTTATTTCAAATAATACCAGAAAAAAATATTTAGAGAAAACGTATACACATTTGCCAATCGCTCTATTTATATCAAAACCACAGTTAAAAACGTTATATGTTGCCACCATAAACACATGTGAAAAGTGTTTTCCTCCACAGTATAGGTAATTTGTGGGAGTGCTGATAAGTGGATGCATGATATTTGCACAAATATGCAATTTAATACCTACAAATTAAAATTGCTACTATGAATGTACTTCCAGAGTTCCTAGTCTTCTTAAAACAATAGCAGACATGAGGATGAGGATTTTAGTGCAAGAATGTAGGAGATGTTATTCCCTGTTTCTTCAGTTCTTATCCATACGTGATAAAGTTTCCAGCTTCTTAAAACCTGAACCAACAGATGTTTTTCTGCACTGTGTAATCTTTCTTAATCATTTAAGCTTAAAATTGTTTGGAATTGATGTCTCCATATTTTTTAGCCCATCAAATGACAATTTAAAATTAACTGTATTACTTACATGTCAAATGTGTAACCATTTTGAATTTTTTGTTTTACAATTATAACTAGTGAATAATTTGTGGGGTGTGATGATTTCCTACTGAAAACAAATAATCTTATGACATATACTGCATTTTTATTTATGCTTTTAAAGAATTAGCAATATTCAGAATATGTAGGATTTCTTCTTTGAGCCAAACAGCACCTTTCTTTGTCACACAAATCACTCAGAGTATGTTGCAAGTCTTGGCTTCATGTGGATTTTAGAGATGTGAGAGAAAGTATCACAAAAGATAAAGGGTGTCTTGGTAGAACCACAGATTCATACCTTCATTAAGCATTTATTGGACCATTATTCAGTGTTCAGAATTTCTGTGTAAAGCACTTGAAGATAACAATTGAGTCTGATAGGACTTCATAAATGTGCTTTATAATTTAGATTTAGGTTTTCGTAGCTGTTATCAATTTAGTCACATAGAAGCAGAGATGTTTGATCATATTCTATTTCCTGGCTTCGATGTTTCAAGCCTCTCCAGGGCAGAAATGAAAGATTATGAGTGTGCTACATTTCTATAGCTCTTTCATTTCTACCCCAACCCTAGCTTACTTTCATGTCTACAATAAAAATTTTGATCCAGGTCGGATTTATGTGAACATGATTTTTTCAGATTGACCTACCCTGTGACTGAATTTTGTAATGAAACCTTATCAGGTTGTTATACACCATTGCAACTGGGCATCTTAAAATTAGATGGAAGAAGCAGAGTATGTTACCAAAGGGTATGCTGACTGGATAAAAAGTGGGTTTTACCTTGTTTCATATTTTTTGAGCATATAAGCCACTTTAAAATTTGCCAGTCTTTAAAGCATTAGCTGTAGATATTTCAAATGTGCTAAGGTTAGAAAGTGCAATAAAGTATAAAACATCATGTGAAGGAAATTCTGATATGCTGTTCTACTAAGGAAAGTAGATCGAAGTCCAGGAATGTGTTGGAAAGAAATCAAGAGGACTGGATTTCCTTGTTTTAACTTCCCTACCAACTGGTTGCAGCATGAAGGCTAAGTGATTGTTGTGTCATGGATGCGTGCAGACTGTCATCAGTTAGTGTTTCACTGCAAACTGTTACTCAATTTTGAGGAAAGTCAAAGAAACAGTGTTCTACTCAATTCGGCCCAAGTAGATTCATGTGCAATGTCTGCAGAGAAATGTGGAAGTGAAAATAGCTCACACACTCTCCCTAACTATATTCAAAGGTGGTATGCATGTCGACCAAAATAACTGGCTTGCTTCGGTTCAGATTTTAACTCAACCATTTACGGAGTGACTTTGAGGAGGCTTTCTCATCTCCCTATGCTCTGATCTACCCATCTGTAGATTTAAGAACAGTGACCTCATACCTTTGTTGTATTTAATACTTGTAATTGTATGGAATAGTTTCTGGAATAAAAGTAGGTACACAATAAATGCTATTTCTTATTATTTTATCAGTGCAATGCTTAGCATCACTGTGGTTACTTTTGAATCTATTTTGGGGCAAACCCTGGAGTCCAGGGTTCTAGATTGAAAACTATTGCTCTAAACTCATAAACTTACAGAACTGAATTTTAATTTAGAAAAGTAATTTAAATTAGTAAACAGGATTTATAAAACAATATTTATAAAACAATATTCTCATTGTTCATTAAAGTTATAAACTAGTAGGCATTTTATATATGTGGTTAATTCAAAATAATTTGTTCCATTTTATTTTGATGTTCTACCCTGAGTTGATAAAGAAAAGTTAGGGTATGAACCTGATAAATACACAGAAGATGACTTTTCTATCCAAGGCTGAGCACAGACTGAATACTAAATTGTTGTTTTGATATTGATATTATTTTATCCAGAAGTCACGTTTATTCTTAATTTCTAGCAGTGTTGTTTTGCTTCTCTTTCCTCTTCTTCCTCCTCTTGTTCTTCTTATACTGATAGATGTAAGTTTTCTGTGCTACAGACTGAGGATGCTACATTTAAACCATGTATCTAAATGCCTGAAAGAGTAGAGATGTTTCTGAATTATTGATAGTCATCCATACTGTATAAAAATACTCTGAGTAAATAGAATTATGTATAAAAGAGCCCATAATCTAATATATTATGATATTTTATAATATATTAGTTATTCTAAATTATAGACTGTACCATGTGTTATACTTTCACAAAACATAATTTTAGTAACAAACACATTTAATTTATTGTTTCACTTGTGAATGTTGGTTTTACCTGGGAAATTCTGCTTTAAAAGTGAAACAAGTCTTACCTAGTGAAGTGTTTTATCTAAATGTTATTTGAAACCCTTTGTGTTCTATAATAACATGACACAAAAATACTGTCAACTTAAATCGCTGTTTGGCTTTTCTGTATTTAGTTCTGAACCATGTAGACATGTATTATCAAGTTTCAAAAGTTTACTTAACTTCATATAATAGCATATCATTGTCATGAAATGTTTTATATATAAGCCACATCATTTTACATTTTATTTAAATGTGTAGGTTTGCCGAGGGCCACACTGTCACTTCCTTTTACTAAAATAGATTGCCTTAAATGTCACTATCACAATACCACTCTTCAAGGTCCTATAGAAAGCTCTGGATTTGAAAAAGTTATATTCTGACACTTTCTTCCAGTAATAAAAAGGAATCTAAGTCTCTCTTAAGCAAGACATATGCACAGAATCTCATAGGAATTCCAATTTTTAATTGAAAAAATTACGATTATAGAAAATACTGTTATAACTATTTTTATTAATTCTTATTGTAACATTGCCTAGTGGAGGTTCTAAACTTCATTTTTAAAGATTTGTACTTTTTCTTCTTTACCCATTTATAAATTTTTTTTCTGTTCTCTGACATTGTTGATAAGGAAAAATACCAAAATAAACATAAAAATTGAATTACTAAATAGTTATCAGTTGAAAAATACTTAATTGTCATAGCAAAAATATTTTTATTCTTAAGTTTATGGCATGCAATTTAGTTCATAATGGTAGATTCATTTGGAAAACTCAGAATGTTTCCTTTTTTGTTTATTATAGTGTGTTTTTTTCCTTATACTTATGGTTTATTTCAGTTAAGGTTGAAGAAAATAGAAATTATATCATAAAGTAAACAGCAAATTGGCATAGATGATATAGGGCATTTCTGTATTGACATTTATTTATGTAAACTTTAGAATTTTGGATTTGTTGGGTTTTGATCATTGAATGTGACATTTTTTGTTTATAAAATGGTTGATCATTTATGCCATATTTAGAAATATATTTTTGTGTTTGAATTTCCTGTATATAAATCATGTCAGAAAAATTCACATAGAAACTCCTTTATAAGAATTCCATAAATCAGATTTTCACAACTGATTGTGATTACAATCGAATGTTTCACTTAATGTTTGTATACATGTTCATGACAAGATTGTGCAGAGATATAATAATTCATATTTGTTTTTTAAACAATACTTGAAAATATATGATAACAGGATTTTTGTCAATTTCTCCATCATATTATTTATAAATAAAACATTTACAAATATTTGAAACCTATCTCAAATAGCTAAATACTCACTTAGTTTAAGTCTCAGGGAGATAAGGTAATAAAAGCGAGGCTGATATATTTTAAAGATGATGTAGTGACAGTGCCATAATAAACACTTGAGATAAAAGTACTAGTTTATATTTTAATATTGGATTATGTATTTTAATATTCTTGTTATCCTTACTTTTCCCCTCACTATTCAAGCCTCAGAAAAGGTCTTTTATGTCTACTGCCTCAAGCATGCAACATTCAGAAGCACTCCTACTTTTAATTGTAAGAATAAAGGGTGCTTGAAGGAGAAAGTATTCAGTGAATTTTATAGTCTTATGTACAAACATCAGCAGCCCAAATGTGATGACTCAGAGCATAGTGTTTACGCCAGTAAGAGAGAATTGGTGGTGAGTCACAATAACACAAAGCACTGGATTGCCAAAGCAGACTCAGGCGAGTAAGAAATCTCACCCACTAAAAAGTGTGGCTATCATGTTGAGAAGACGTAATCATGAGGTGCAGGTAAAACGGTGGGAGGTCGGCGCAGTTGCCCCGTTTACTTCATGTCAGTCAGAATGTGCTCTGGCTCAACTTTCTGTATGAGGCCTCTGTGTGATATTTGTGGCTACCTAAATGACACAGGAGAGAACTCTTTTTCTATGACACACTGTCATGGCAAATTATCTTCTGATGGTTGTATAACTTATGTGACATCTTCCAGAAAGCCATATGCTATAAATTCATAGATTCGTGGTTCACTTAGTGCAAACGATCAGAGAAAAACTATGTGTGTTCTGCCAAAATCTTTTCATAGATAAGAACTCTCTGGATAGATAATAGGGAGGCTCTCCATCTCCCTTGTCCTGCCACAAGGAAGTTTATGTATCGCAGAGCTTCTGCCTAATTATTTTCTTTCTGGGAGATATTCCTGAAGATACATTCAGCTACAGGGCAGGAAAGAGACTAGAGGAAATGTGCATTCAGTTAATGGCTATTGGGTCTTTAGAAATAAATCCAGTGTTTGCCATATCTTTTCAGCTTGGTCCAGGGAGAATGTATGACCCTGGAGATACCAAATAAGTTCGTAGGTATCTCAGTGCTGATGGAATAATTTCCCCAGTGTGCAGCCAGCAAGGTAGCAACAGTGTCTTGGAATATCAGAATGATAGATTATCAGTGGCTGCATAAAGAGCTTAGTGGACCAGCTTGAGGCTGTTATCATAGCTTTGCACATCCAAGCATGTTGAAGAAGGGATTTTAAAAGTTAATGTGCCTACAATTAAAAATGGAAAATATGTGTGAAGACCAGTGAGCTAGAAAAGGTCTCAGCATCGGACAGACAGCTGTATTGAGTGTGAACCTGTCAGCTGGATGCCATGGCAGAGTGGAGACATCAACAGCAGCAAATGCAATAGGGGTGAAGAATGATACCCAGACAAGGAAAGACCAGCTAGCCTTGGTGATGGCCAGTGATGGCAGCAGACATTCCACGGACAAGATATCCTTGACTCCGTGCCAGGAAAACGTGTGAGGCCACTTAGAATTATATTACTTCAGGGACAGGAGAAGAAGAAGAGGGAGAGGAAACTTGATTTGACTCAGCTTGATGGTAGTATCATAGCTTTGCACACCCAAGCATGTTGAGGAAGGCATAAAAATGAATAAATGATAAAAATGAATTTTTATCTTGGAAGAGACTCTATTACCTTGAGTTGGTAAGATAAATTCTTTTAGTTAAAAACGAATGTTGTAAACCAAATTGCAATCAGTTTCAGAAATAAACATCACTTTTCTTGAAAGACTGAATTCATCATAACTGCGACATTCAAATATGCATTTCATTCTTTGCATGCTTTTTGTCCTTTGCTGAAGAACAAGTAAATAATAGAGGGAAACTGAGTAAGAAAACATCTCTGCTCTTATCAGTTGTGTTACCTTGATCATGTTGCTTTTTCTCACTCACTTGTAGTTTCCTTATAAAGAATCACTACTCATGCATTTGCTGTAAAGAATAAATGTGATGCAGGTGAAAATACAGAGCATGTGGCCTGGTACATGTAGTTTTCCAATAAGTGCTTGGAAAAACGTAATCGGAAGCAATATAATGGAGTAATATTACTTATCATTTCATATACTATTTAGCTTCTGCTTCCACGCTAAGGCAAATCTTCTGGGACCTTTGAGGTTTTAAGTCATATTTTTGTTCTTCTGTTTCTGGAGTCAAAACATTCCATCATTCAAACACAAATGAATTTGCAAACTTCAGTGGACATGTTTTGAAAAGGAAGACACTGGGTGACTTTTGATTGCTGCTTTAAAAATGTCCTGAGGAATGTCCTAAGTTTTCAAATGTTATTAGAAGTAGATGTTTCAATTTTGAATTAGGGAGAAAACATACCAGGTACCACAAAGTATTAGGGTAGTCCTAAATGTAGTCTTCTTTGTATGTAAGTCCTCTTTGTATTAGGGTAGTCCTAAATGTAATCAATGAACCCTTACAGATGCTGATCTGAAATAAGCCTTGCTATTCTAGAAGTAATCCTCTATAGCGTTCATCTTTATTTTTAAAACACTGATATTTAATTATTTGAATTCATTATGAGACTTTTGTTGACTCATTATAATTTATATGAAAGGAAAAGGTGAACACATTTGTGATACTTCCTTTATTATTCATGCATTTATTCATTCTATTTTATGATCTCAGTTATTGCACTGATGTTACAGGGATGTGTGCATTTTCAAGAGGCTCTGTTCACCTCGAATGTAATAAATAATACCTGCAAGCTATTTGAGAGCACTTGTTCTCTCATGTGATCAGGAATGTACAGGTATAAAAGATGCAACATTTCCTCAGGACATTTTCAAAGCAGCAATCAAAAGTCAACCAGTGTCTTCCTTTTCAAATGATATCCACTGAGGTTTGCAAACTCATTGTGTTCGGATGGTGGAATGACAGGCATGAAACTAATTAGAGACAAAAGGCTACACTGCCATTCTGTCTTCTGGGTACAGCACACTCTAGGAGTTCTCTGACACTGAAGCTTGAGGGGGAACATACGGAAGAATGAGATTCTCATTCTTCAACAAGTCAATCCAAAACAAAGCCCAACATGCTTCCCATAGTTTTAAAAATTTTAACAAAAAGCCTAAAGAAGCAAGAGGAAGTTAAAAATATTCTAAATAGAACTTTTAGAAGTGATCATGGCAGCAACCTTTAATAAAGTAATAAATATTTTGATTGGCTTAATATTTTTAAATAGCCAATTTGGACTTTAAATTTCACAATAGCATGTACATTATTTGGAATTTGTAATTGAAATAAAATCAAATGTGGTTGATAAGATAATAGTGATATGAAGAAGCAATCTGTCATTTTCTTCCCAAGACCCATGTTTTCTTTTAGGTAAAATATAGACATGGAATTGAAAGATCTCTAATTTCCATTGTCGCTCAAACATTTTCTGAAACTACCTCATCATTTTTTTTGTTGATTTTACATCTGACTTTCTCAACACTTAACATAGATGTATGATAGCTTTATCTTTCATAACCATGATTTTGACACTACCCTCTTGTGACACTGCAGGCTAAAATGATGCTCTTTTGGAGTAAAATACTATAAGTAACTGGACATTTTCTATGTATAAATAACAAATTAAAAACAAAGTGTCATCACTGGGAACCTGGAACTCCAGGTGTTCAGTGAGAAACATGTTATCTCCTGTACAACATTAGGAACTTATCAGGAAGTCAGTAACAAATTTTGCTCTTTCTTACATTTTTATGACATTATTGAAATCAGCAGAAACTTAATATGAATAATAGGGTTACTATATGACCTTTGCAGTAGGTTTCATTGTTAACTGTAGCCTTGTTCTTACATCACTCTCAAATGCTGTTTTGTCAAATTCAACTTCAAATCAGAATCCAGTTCCTTTTGCACCTGTGGGCTGAAACTAGCAGAAGCAGAGGGATTGCTGTGCAGAATTCATTTTCTGGCCTGGAGCCACTAATTACAGAGGCTGTATTGGAGGAAGCTGAAACGCTTAGATGAAAAAATCTGAATGCTTAGATGAAAACTTTTCTAAAAGGACTGCAAGGAATATTTTCATATAAGAAAACAGTCAAATTTTAAATTAAACACAATTGAGAGATGATAGCGTAGTAGTTTAAAGTCATCCTAGCTGTTATATATGATTGACTCTGGAATCAGAGTCAATAATATATAATTTTAAAAGGTTATATATTTCTTTTATAATACTATAAAAGAAAATGAAAGAGTAATACTTAAACTTGGTTCTATTACTCTTTTCTTTAGGAATGTAGAGATGAGAGAGCATCATTATGTTGATAACTGACATAAACTGAAATTAGAAATAAGAATAAAGTTGAAATTTTTGAAGAAGTAATAGAACAGACCTATATTCACAATGACCTGGAATATATCAACGTTTTCCATGCATCGTAGATGGAGTCTCTCATAAAAATTATTTTTTTTAATTTGGATCAGTGTGGTCCCTTCACAAGAAGTTTTTAAGCTGATCTAACATAATCAAAATAGATAAACCAACAACACTGGATTTCATCTATTTGAGAGATTTAAAGAAATTCAAGATGAAACCTAAGGTTTTATGAGGTAAAATGTATTATTTATATGTTAAATGCTTAATGATAATTTTAAATTTGATGATTAATTTGATTCAACATAAGAACGCATTTAGTCTCAATTCCACAATCAAACCGCATTTATAAACAGAAGAAAAAATGCTAAATATTTAACAAAATGACAAATTAGAAAAAAAATGATTATGGGATTTTTTTCCTCTTCCAATAGCAAATCATGCTAGTTTAGGTTATATAAGTGAAAAACTCACTTCATATAATTTATTTGAATTTCTTAAGAGTGTCTTTGGGATTCTACAAAGAACTAGAGTCCAAAATATTATATGAGTATAGCATAGATAGTTATTTTCTCAAGAAAATGGCTTAGAAGACAAAGGGCAAAGACGTAGTTATTTTGTGTTAAGGAGACATGCCATCATTTGCATCAGTTTAAAAAAGTGTCAAGTTAGTTTTACATTTGGTAAATGGTAAAATACTATAGATTTTTTAAGCAGTTAAATATTTAATAGCTATTGACATTAGCACCAGAAAAGCAGTTTTGATTCAGAGATGGTACTTTAAGATACTACTATACAGTAATGTAGCAACCAAAGAGCTAGTGTAATTTTTGAAAACAAATCAATAAATAGTTTACTCAGAAATTTTTAAGGCTGTATAATGGATAGAGACAGGTGTAAACTTAGGCTCAAAAACTTAGGCTGAAGAATAGAAAAACTGGATAGAAATAAAGTCTAGATACATAAATTCATGAATGTTATGAATGAGGTAAAGAATTTTTTTTTTTTTACAAATCTTCAAATGCCGGAAAAATACAGACATTTAAAATGTTATAAATAAAAGTATGAACTTTTACTTGATACAGTCAACAGAATTTCATAAATCTAAAGGTTAATAGTCATAGAAAATACAGTTTAATAAAAGGGATTAATAATTTTTACCTTTAATCAAGGAGCCACATAATTTATTACAGAAGCTATGACTGGTTGTCAAGGAGACACCATATTCTTCCACAATGTGGCTCTTAAGGCCCCAGAATGCAAAGAAATATAAAATTCACCATAGGCCTACATATAATAGTTTTTGTTTGGATCACTTGAAAAGATTACTTCAATAAATAAAATTATGTTCAATAGCATACATTTTTTTAATACATATAGGGAGGAAATAATTGAAATAAATATTAGAAAAAAGTGATCAGTTTTGGTAAGTATTAAGAAAATCCACTAAAACATTAGCGTTTATAAGCTAAATTGTCTCAATAGCAAAAATATTATTCTTAAACTTATTCAATTTATGCATTTTAATATTTCTATACACAATTGGAAAAATATATATCTTCATTTATTACAGATGGATATTATTATCTATAAATATGTGCTTTAGTTTTCAGAAAACTTCAAACATTTTACAGAATTCATTCATATATGAACACCTGGCTTTTGATTATAAAGTTGTTATGGTTTGTCTGTGTCCCCACGCAAATCTCATCTTGAATTCTCACGTGTTGCGGGAGGGAACTGGTGGGAGGTAATTGAATCATGGGGGCAGGTCCTTCCCATGCTGTTCTCATGATAGTGAATAAGTCTTATGAGATCTGATAGTTCTGTAATAGGGAGTTTCCCTGCACAATCTCTCTCTCTGTGTCTGCTGCCGTCCAGGTAGGATGTGACTTGCTCCTCCTTGCTTTCCACCATAATTGTGAGACCTCCCCAGCCATGTGCAACTGTAAGTCCATTAAAACTCTTTCTTCTGGAAATTGCCCAGTCTAGGGTATGTCTTTATCAGCAGTGTGAAAAAAAAAAAAACTAATACAGTAAATTGGTACCAGTAGAATGGGGTGTTGCTGAAAAGATAGGTAAATACATGAAAGTGACTTTGGAACTGGGTAACAGGCAGAGGCTGGAACAATTTAGAGGGCTTGGAAGAAGACAGGAAAATATGGGAAAGTTTGGAGCTCCCTAGAGGCTTGTTGAATGGTTTTGACCAAAATGCTGATAATGATATGGTCAATGAAACCCAGGCTGAGGTGGTCTGATGGAAATGAGGAATTTGTTGGGAACTGAGGCAAAGGTGATTCATGTTATGTTTTAGCAAAGAGACTGGTGGCATTTTGCCCCTACCCTAGAGATTTGTGGAACTTTGAACTTGAGAGAGATGATTTAGGTTTTCTGGTGGAATAAATTTCTAAGCAGTGAAACATTCAAGAGGTGAGTTAGGTGATGTTAAAGGCATTCAGTTTTATAAGAGGAGTGGAGAATACAAGTTGGGAAAATTTGCAGCCTGACAATGTGATAGAAAAGAAAATCCCGTTTTCTGAGGAGAAATTCAAGCTGGCTGCAGAAATTTGCATAAGTAACAAGGGACCGAATGCTAATCCCCAGGACAATGGGGAAGATATCTCCAGGCCATGTCAGAGGTCTGCATGGCAGCCCTTCCCACCACAG
The DNA here is from genome assembly GCF_009761245.1 of Sapajus apella. NCBI lineage: Eukaryota > Metazoa > Chordata > Mammalia > Primates > Cebidae > Sapajus > Sapajus apella. The sequence continues at coordinate 329,788 of NW_022437072.1, read as the reverse complement.
GCCGAGAGACCTAGGAGGAAAAAGCGGTTTCATGGGTCGGGCCTCCTTTCCTTGTGTTGTGTGCCGCCTAGGCACCTGCTGCCCTGTGTCCCAGCTGCTCCAGCCATGGCCGAAAGGGACCAACATAGAGCTTGGGCCCTAGCTTCGGAGGGTGCAAGCCTCAAGCCTTGGCAACTTCCACGTGGAGTTGAGCCTGCCAGTGCACAGAAGTCAAGAATTGAGGTTTGGGAACCTCTGCCTAGATTTCAGAGAATGTATGGAAATGTATGGAAATGCCTGGATGCCCAGGCATATGTTTGCTGCAGGGGTGGAACTCTCACGGAGAACCTCTTCCAGGGTAGGGCAAAAGGAAAATGTGGGGTTGGAGCCTCCACACAGAGTCTCTACTGGGGCACTGCCTAGTGGAGCTCTGAGGAAAGGGCTCCTTTCCCCAGGTCCCAGAATGGTAGATCCATGGACGTCTTGCATTGTGTGCCTGGAAAAGCCGCACACAGTCAACAGCAGCCCATGAAAGCAGCTAGGAGGGAGGCTGTGCCCTGCAAAGCCACCTGGTGGGGAGAGCAGGTTTTACAAGTCTTTGAGTGTCTGAGTCAATATGTATATTTTTTCTTTCTCCATTTACAAAGTAAGGATAGTCAGGTAAAAATTAAACTTTGTCTCTAAGGAAACTATGGGTTCATAAGGAATAGCCAGGTGAGTTATTGTGAAAAGTGCTTAAGATCCAAGGAGTGATGTAATGTCAGGCATTAGCTTCTGTCTTTCCCACTGCTTTCAGAAAATGAATTATTTAGTACCAACTTTGTGTATGGTATTAAGATTAAATCTCTGCCAAAATTGTCCTGCAGGAATTCTAAAGGGTCTTGGAAATAGTTTTGGCATGAACAACATTGCTAGTTGTTTATGTTAAAAATGTTGCTTTTTTTCTGACATACTAATTTGTGTATTTATGCGGGGAGTGTGTGTGTGTGTGTGTATGTTTGGAGGGCAGAATAAAAATTAAATAACTTAAAAGTGGGTAGGTAAATGTTATTCCATTAGACATGTAGTATTTCATTTTTTGTGCATGCAAGTATGAAAAGTTTTGGAGTGCCAGAGGATAAACAGGCATGATTTGTTAGAGTTGGATATACTGAGAGATGATATATTTTTCTATTACATCAAATGGAAATGGAGAAATGCTAAACTGTGAAATACTAAGCCAGTAATATAGTTGTTTAAAATACCATAGGAATGGAATAAAACATATGATGACTTGGGATGATATTTTTCTACTTTAATTTACAAAATTAGTTTAAAATAATTATTTAACATGTATTAGATGCTGAATATGATTATGGCTGAAAGACAGCTGCTTTGATGTGGATGCCCTGTGCCCACACACAATAAAACACTCTTGCATCCATAGCTGCTAGTAAAAATTTTATTTACTTCCAGATTTTTTGTTTTGATTCCTTAGCTCAAGAAAAGAAAGAAGTCTAAAAATGACTATTCTGAATTTCTATTTGAGAAAATATTTTGATCTTAATATTCTTACAGTTATGATCATACAATGTTTTCTTCTGCATTCTACTTAGTCAACCGTAGTGGTATTGTACCCAATCTATTCAAGATTATTAATCTTGATTACTGTAAAAATGTTCAATTATTTGCAAGCATTGCATGTTTATTTATTTTAAACCTCACTTTACTCTTAGAATATACTCTAAGGAAATGTGAGGTAAGAGCCGTTTATGGAAATTCAGCATACTAAATGTTGTTAGGGGGCGGGGTCTAGTCCTTGATCTCGTATTGACATAAGTTCACATTGACTGGGCTTCCACACTTTATTCATCACTATTCTCATGAAACAGCTTTTGTTTGGAAAGTGATGTTAATCTGTGTATTAGTTATGGCATTACACCTGTTTGTGTGTCTGATTGATGCATAATGTTTCCATTAGTTGTCAAAATTTAGTGTATATAATTGCTTCAAATGGTCATTGTAAAATCAATAGAAGCCCTCAGTGTGAGGATATTTGGATTGTGCAGATACTGTGGAGGTTTTCTATCTGAAAGGAAACTCTGTTCAGAGTAATATCTGATAGTCTTGTACAAACAAACTGAAGCTCATTTAATTTGTAAAATAATAGACAATTGATAAAATTTATAATAGTAGAAGTCATAGTAATAGTTATCAAAATATCTTTTTATTAATAGCTCAATATAAAATATGCCTATGTGTGTCTTTACAGATATGAAGAATTTCATGATAATGTATTCAATGTTTATTGATCACCTAGGTGCTCGGAGGGGAGAGGAACCCTAAGACTGGTGAGTGTACTGAACACTGCTAGGAAGTTAATTTCCACTCTTGGCTCTGATAGTGTTGGTCTAATTTAGTTTTCTCAGTCACATTTTTATTTACCCAACGTTAAAGGGGGAATTTTTCGCCCTGAATTTTTTGAGACAGTATGCAGCCTAAAAATCAAACTCTATAGCACATGGGTCAGAAAGCCAGAGGTCCATCTGAAGGGGAAAAAAAAACAAAGAAACAAAACAGACAAACAACACACCTGTGTGGTTGAAGTACTGGCATGAGAGACTCTGAAGGATAGGAGGCTGCAGAACAGTTTCTTATTTCTTAGGAAGAACTGTTACGTGATGACAGAGTTCAGTGTGCGGTCGTGGAAAATGGTGAATAAGTAGAAAGGAAGTGAAGTTGTCTGGAAACAAGGAACCAAGAAGATGAGAGATGTTGAAGAGCTGTAGACAGGAACACTGTAGGCACCTAAGATGATGTCACCACTGAGAGCAGAAAGGGCACAAGAACAAGGACCATGAGTTTTCATATCCTCACAATACACCGTGCTCAAGCAAGCATTATAGTCAATGTCTCTCTTTGTTCTCGATGAACACAGACTACATTAGATACCAACCCTGACTATTTATGTTTGTAGTTCAAGTGAAATAAATCAATTCTTCCTCTTAAAAAAGAATCAGACTCTATAATATTAATATTTACCTAAAAGGAAGGAAGCAAAATAATTTAAATTCTTTACTGAGGTCAAAATGAAGTGACATATTGAAGTTTCAACATAAAATGCTAATTATTTTTTAAAAGCCTCACTCACATTTCATGAAAAAGACATTGTGAAGAATGGCAGCCTACATCAGGATTTTCCAAGTTAAAACAAGTAACCATAAGACAAAAGCACCTTAGAGGCTTCACTGTGGAGAGGATAATTCCTATAATGTGAGCATGCAATTCAGATTGTAATTGCTTTGCACTTCAACCTATGTGAGCAAGTCTTATAAGGAGAGGGAAGTATATCCTATAGTTTCTTGCTTGATGTGATAACAGTGTGTAAATATTTTTACTGTACTTCCATTTGTTCTGTTTAGACAAAAGAAAAAACAAAATGAATGAGGTTTCAAGTGGTATAAGAACATAGAATTTTAGTTCAAATAAGAAATTCTGAGTTAATAATCTGATCTGTTTTCTTACCTTCAGGTGACAAGTTAAACTAAAACCCCAGAGCCTATTTTGTTTTTAGATTCTTTAAGACTATTTTGGAATTAATGTAATTTGGATGTTACTTTTTACTCATGATTATGAAAAAAAGCTAGTAAGTTCACCCTTATCAGGTAAAATCAGGCAAGAGAGCCCAGTGAAATCCTGTTTTTCAGTTATCATACATTAAGTAATTATGGTTTGGGACATAATTATTTTCAATATGCATACCTCTTTAGAACTTGTAATGTTCAGCACTTGCTTTGAAGTTAAGAAAGCTCTAGGTACAGTTAAGATGCCTAAAAAGTACTACGAAAATGTTAAATCAGAACAAAATTGGCAATAAAAGGGAAAGTGATAATGGAAATATTCATTTTGTTTTGAAAGGTGCCCAGACAGTCATGTCAGGACAGCTAATATGCAAGAGATTTTGTATTCGTGCTGTTCAGTTACATGTGGGATCATGAAAAATTCCCGGTGGCTCGGCTGCACTTCTTTCCTATTATTGTTCTTATTTTAGAACTTTGATTTCACTTTAAAAAATGCATGAAATACCCACCTCAGAGCAAACTTTCTCACCCCATGTATTTTCTATTGAAATAGCTTCAATTTACAGCATCTATAGATTAAGAGGTCAATTTGTTTTATATAATGTGCTATTATTCAGGAAAATGCCCCTGATTTTTAGATTCAGAGCTTTAGGTTTCAAAAATTTGCTGTTCACCTAATAGTGTACCCTGGATGTAACTGTCACCTGTTCCTGGAGTCACAGCTGCCTTCTGGGTCCTCTGCTCATCATCTCTTCTCTTCCCTGTTGCCCATCTTCTCCTTGGAATGTCGGCCCTGCCACTCTTGCATGCCACTCTTAACTACCAAGTGGATTGGAGAGAGTGCCTTCCTTGTTAACATGGAGATTCACACACCTTGTAGAGAGATACTAAATATAGATTAGCACCTACATTAGGCTTTCTTCTCGATATAGCAGAAGAAGTAAAAGTTCACTAGAGAAAAGTTTCAAGAGAGAAGAAAAAAAATAAACACTGGGCACTTCTCTGAAATATTTTATGTCTGGAATATTTCATATTTACAATTTTATTCTCTCTTCTCAGCGATCTTCTGTCACTGGGATGAGTATTCTATATGGATGTTTTGTTTGAATTAGCTAATGTCATTGTTTATTTACTTACTCTCATTTTATGAAAATTTCAAAGTGATTAGTTCTTGGAACAAAAGTAAAAAAACAAACAAGAAAATTTTAAAGTGACATAAGCAGTTAGCACAACAAATGTGACGCATGCATGCGGAGTTCCCAGCATACTAACCGTCTTAGCACAACAAATGTGACGCATGCATGCGGAGTTCCCAGCATACTAACCGTCTTAGCTAAAATTCTAGGTCTTTCTGTGCAGCTGAAATGCTAGACCTGTCTGTGTCTTAGGTTTGTTTGTTTAATGTTAACGTATTGGCAACTACTGAAAAGCTGACTAGTAATTGTTAAATAGTGACTGGATCGGTTCATCTACACTGATCACATTATCTAAATGTTAAAAATTCCTATAGCTAAAGGAAAAATCCAAGTAGAGCTTCCACTATTATCCCATGGAAGGTGGGATGAACCCGTCACCCCAAATTGGGTCTAAATGTGAGACTGATGACATCATACACACACCACGAAGGTATGAAAAGCTGTGCTACTTCTAAGGAGGATTCTGGTGCAGGCAGCACAGCCTCCGAAGCTGGCCTGAGAGAAGGGACAGGCCGGGGGTTTTGGTTTTTAGTGTGCTTTGAGGGTAGGCGAGGTGAAGGTTCCCAGGTTGAGTGAGGGCTTACATAGTTGGAACTTTCCACGGGAACTCAAGGAAGGAGCCCACCTGGCTTTTTATGGTCTGCTCAGATATGGAGCAAGAGAGAAAATGGAAGAGATGAGACTTAAAAGCTGTCAGCGGTCAAACACCAAAAATGGAGTCAAAGTCTAAAATGACCTTTCTAAAACCAGTCCCTTGATTATGTCTCTCATCTCTACCTGCACAGTCATCTTTAATTCTCTGTCATCTTAAGCTGCTTTATTTACTGATTTTCATGGTGCAAGTCACAGCTAACCAATATACAAGTGAGCCTTTTTTTTTTTTTAACCCTACAGCACCCAGTATTCCCAGACAGTCTCCCATCCAAGTACTAACCAGGACCCACCCTGCTTAGCTTCCAAGATCAGACGAGATCACGTGCATTTAGGGTTATATGGCCATAGACCTTTTTTTTTTAGATGGAGTCTCACTCTTGTTGCCCAGGCTGGAGTGCAGTGGTGTGATTTCAGCTCACCGCAACCTCTGCTTCCCAGGTTCAAGTGATTCTCCTGCCACAGCCTCCCGAGTAGTTGGGATTACAGGCGTGAGCCACCACGCCTGGCTAATTTTGTATTTTTAGTAGAGACGGGGTTTCTCCATGTGGGTCAGGCTGGTCTCGAACTCCTGATCTCAGGTAATTCTCCTCTCTTGGCCTCCCAAATACTGGGATTGCAGGCGTAAGCCACGGCGCCAGGCCCAGCCCAGCCCAGCCCAAGCCTTTGTTAATAATTTGCCTCTTTCAGCTGAAACTGTAGACTCCCAAGAGCTAAGAGGTTAAGTCTGTTAGTTTACTGTTGTATCCTTGGCACCCAAATAGTGCAAGAAAAAAAAATAGGAACATGATAATTTTTTTAAATGTCTATCAGGTTTACTAGACTATAAGCCCCATGAAGGCAAGACTGTGCCAGTTTCAGTCATGGTTGATTCCAATGACTCAGAGAGATGCTTCACACTTCAGTAAATATTGGTGGAAATAATTCATTCTTTCAGTTACTTTAATATAGCATTTTAGCATGGTTCTCCAGTATCTTTTACTTTCAGTGGAGACTAAAGCTATCTTTAATGAAATCTTGTCTCATTTAAGTTCCAAAATACATCAAGAACATGTGAACTGAATCTTGTTAATTTTTAATTAAATCCTGTTGATTTGTTTAAAAGTTTGGGCAGAGCAGCAACTTTATCAAAAAAGTGAACATCGGAAACTCACTTCTAATGATGAAGTGATGCTAAAATTATAAACAGCGTAGGGGTATGTAAACAAGACTATTTTTTTGTTCACAGAAAGCAACATGAAATGTCTTCATTCCTGAAAACCTTGGTGAATTTTCAATTTACAATCAATTATATAAGCCACAGGACAGCACAGTTAAAGTCAGGGAAAATCTAATAAATAACCTAACATTCTTTTGTGTCATAATGTTAGTACTTGTGTGTTTATGAATAAACCCAAATCCCCCGCAACATAAATGAATAAATGTATAGATGGATACATAAATAGATAACAATAAATACATTAGGTGTTGCCATACTTCTCAGTCTAAGCCATATGAGAATACAGAAGATATTGCTGTAGGACTAAACAATATTTTTTGATTCATTAAGTGTTCTGAGACTTGGGCTCGTTAATTTTAGTTGTTCTAAAATGTTCAGTTCACTCTAATTTAGTAACTGTTATTACAAAGGTATCTGATATTCTGCAGCTGTGCGATTAGTTGCCTGCCAGACTCCAAGATTGACTGCAATGCCGTCCCAGCCTCGGACAAAGTGGCTTAGCCCAAACTCCTTCCTGGTGTCCAAGCCTCAGGTTAGCTGTCATCTTCCTGCTTTTTACTAGCAAAGGAAGGTGGAGCGCTAGAGCTTTTTCAGAGTAGTCTGTTGCTCAGCAACCAGGCTTGTCCTCTTAGGAAACAGGTCAGGAAAAAGGAAGAGAGATGAGGGGCTGATTTAATGTTTGCCTGCCATCTCTGATAAAGCAGAGATCCTCTGAATGGAAATCGTTACAGACAGATATCTCCAACTCATGGGGAAACAAATGAATCTCATTAGACAAGGGGCTAATATCTGTTTGCTAGAAATACTGTTTCACCATCACCTGGCAGGAAGCTTTAGTAGCTGTAAGTATTACGGCATGGTAAGATCGATAGTATTATGTTTGGCGAGGTTCAAAATTTTGGTATGGTATGGTTATTGTCTCAAGGTCAAAGAAAAGTCATTCCAGAATGACACAAAAGTTGTTTTATTTTAAATAGTAGACATTATTTAGTCATTCAGAGACACTTTAAATGTCATAACAAAATCTAGGTTCTTTTTATTGACAAAAATTTCTTGAAACATCTTTCTTCTGTTCCTTACTTAAAAATACTGATTGATAGTATTTCTCAGGAAATATTCTAAATACAAAACTGCATTGCAGAATCATGAATACCTCTAATTATAATTTTTGAGACAGGAAAATGCTTCTTTTAAATAAAATTTTGTTTCATGTTGTTGGGGCTCTCAAACAATACCCCCAAGTGTGATGCTTTGGCCTGCTGAGGACTTTGAGCTGAAGGATATTGGAATGGCCTCAGAGGTGAAGTCTTCTTCTGATCCTCTCTTTCCCTTCTTTTTCTTGCTCCCTTTCCTTCCTCAAGGAAGGCCACAGAAACCGGAAATATTACTCTGTCCTCCCCCCCACATTTCTGTGTAGGAGCTGGCCATAAAGAAATGATCTGACCTACCTTGTTTGCTGGTAGATTGTAAGACCCTCATTCCAGAAGGGTCCTGCCTCACCAGGAGGAAGAAATGCCGTACGAAGAAGCTAAGACGAACCTGAACAGAGAGCCTTGCTGGGCCTTCTGCCTCCGCCTGTCACCTTTCGCTCACACCCTTTTGTCCAGTCATGTTTGCACATGGCTGTCCATTCTTCATCACACCTAAGAGTGAAAATAGACAGTTTTCCTTAGGTCTTTGAGTCTTCATTTCAGAAGGCTCAAGTGTCAAGAAAACATTTTGAATAAGTGCATTTTTTATGCTTTTCTCTTCTTAATCTGTCTTTTCTTACAGGAGTGTCAGCTGTGACCCCTGTGATGGGTAACGAAAGGTATCACACCTTTCCTCCTCTACATCACAACATATTCCATGACGTAAACTTGTGTTAACTCTATAGCATTTGGCAGATTTATAACCCTAAGGAATTAGAAATAAGAACAGGATGTGAGAAAATAGAGACTGTGGAAAAAGGAAACTATGATTCTTTAAAAGTCCCCTCTTGATACTTCTCTTAAATCAAATTTTCGTCATGTGTACACACACACACATACACACACACATCCCAGCTGACAATTATACACACTAAAAAATCAACAATTTCTTTTCTATATTACTTGACTGGCAAGTAATATAGGAAATATTGATTGGCTTTAAAAGGGCCAATATGTTACTTCAGTTATATTTCAGTTACGTTCTTTTAAGTGCTGTTAGGAAAATAGAGCTTATCAGTTTAATGCTCAGGGTCAGAAATGAATATAAAATTTTAGTCAAGCAAGATGAATAAGCTCTCGAGATATGCTATATAATATTGTAATAGAGTCGAATAATGTATTCAACACTTAAACATTTAGGAAGGTAGATCTTATATTGAGTTACCATAATAAAATAACAAAATAAAATGTAGGTGGAGTTTCCTCACAGGGAATAGCAAAGGATCTACTCAGGACACTGTGGGTATTTATAAATATGTCTTGATATCTTGGCCAGAATCTAAAACTAGGTCTATGCATCACTTTATTTACAATTCATTTATTCATTCATTTACTATTCAGCTTTTAAAAGGCTAACAAGAAATATGAATAAATTAAGTTAGCAATAATTTACTGCCTTTAATCTTGTTTTCTCAGTACACAATCTATTGGCTTTGAGAATTGAAGACAGCTAAGCAATTTAAAACCAATAGAAAAATATGGAGTGAGATTCAGCCCTTTTATATACATGATGAACTCAATATATTACAAATCCAAAAATCAACCTCTGTTTTACTTTATCTTCTATAAAATGGGGTTTTAACATCATCTTACATCTTTGATGAAGTGTTGGAGTACTATATGAGATCTTATTTTTGAAAATATTTTAGACCTTAGTTACAGCTAGTTATGTTATCATTAAGAATAATAATGTTGCATGACCAAAAGTTAATAATTTTATTCTCTAGCTATCACTATATATACACTCACATTTATATTTACATATATATTTTATGTACTTTGTAATCTAGCTTAAGTAGTTATGATTTTTAATAATGGAAAATTTTTATCACAAACAAATATTATGGTGTTTGTATCTATCTATCTATCTATCTATCATCTATCTATCTGCCACGACCCTGTAGATTTATCTCAACTGGTTGTAACTGTTATACTTTCAGTTAATATCTGTATCTCTATGTTTATATTTAGAACTGGAACACTTCCAGTCACATCACTTCTATTCCCACTTTTCGGGTCTCATGCTCACAGTAAAACCCCTGAGAATCAGAGAGCAGAGGCATTCTACCCACTTCCAGAACCTTTATATGACCCTCTGTATTATTACTTAGCTCTTTTCACTAAAATATAGACAGGCCACATTCTGTATTGGGATGGCATTCGTCATAACTCCTAAAATTTAAGACTTATTTTTCATAGATATTTATATTTTAACATGACCTGGTAGAATTTAGCTGGAAATCAAAAGGACAAAAATATGTCTATATTATTTAGGCACGATGGACTTTTTTAAAAATTAAAAAAAAAACAAGGCAAAGTCAGCTAACTTTTGCAGCTATTTCAAACCTATGGAATCTCTTGCTTTAAAAGTTTTCTTCACAACTGTGATAGACTAGCAGTGTATGAAACAATTTGCATTTAAACGTGATAATAAGGAAAAAGAGATTCTTTAAAATATAAAGCTCAGATCAAGAATAAATTGTACATGCAAATGTGCTGATTTAGATGCAGAGGGTGAATTCTAACAGTGGGGCAACTAGAGAAATTAAGGCTAACACTTTTCCTGAGTGCCCAGTAATGTTGAATTACAATTGAATACCTATAGAATGAGTGTGACATCCAAATGGTTACCAAATGAATATATTATGCTCTGTGAGGTTTCACTGAATTCTAAGCGAGTTTAGAATGAGGACATACCAAGAGGTGCGGAAGTACTTCAGGCACACTCAGTCAAATGTGTATGTGGTTAAATAAAACTCTGTGGAATGTTCCTGACATAAAATTAGTTTTTCCTATTCAGAGGGAAAGTAGAGCAATTTATTTTTTCCTTATAGTCTCATCACAAGTAGGAGTTTAATAAACTCGCTTTTGTTTTTAGAGAAACTTGCAATTTCAAAGTTACTTTGCAGTGCTTTGGAATCATAATGCACTAAACTTGTGATCTCTACAGCAGTAAGCATGCTACCTTCTCTGCTGAATGTGAAAATAAGCAGAGACCTATATAAGTGAGCTAATGACAGGACACTCTATGCTACCAACAGGCTTTTTAGGGAACTGGGACATTGGGACATTTTGATTAGTTATATTGTTAGTTTCGGTTAATTTTTATTTCCATGTTTATATAAGAAATACTAAATGCTATAAAATTATATCACAATAGAATACTTATAAGTTCCCACTTCTTTTTGAAAACACTGGGTTCATGTTGATGGACTTAATTTTAAGGAGTAAGCTTAGAGTGATCCCTCTGAAGATGATGTCTCTGGGGTGGGAGAGGTCCTCTTACAGTAGTTTGGAGGAGCAGCTGCCTAGACCAGGTGTTCCCAGTGAGTTATAACTCTCCCGGCTCAATCGCTGAAGCATGACAGGACTGAGTCAGAGAAGAACGCAGAGGAGCCTGGAATGGAAGCTAATTCCTGGGGCTCCTGGAAAGAAAGATAAGGAAGAATTTGGCAGGTAGAAAAGAGCTCTTATGTTCCTCTCATGTCTTTAACCAAGGAATCAAATCCAATAAATTCATGAAGTATTACAAATTCTGATTTTGCCCTTTACATGCCATGAAGTCTCTCTAAACTCCGGTTTTTCAGGTTATAAAATGGGGTGAAACTTAGATTGTTGGACAGTTGAAGAAATAGCAAAAACATTTGTGAAGCAAGTTGTGGGAAGATTATTTAACCAATCCCTGCTTGTTGTTACTCTAATTCAGTGGGTCTCCGAAGGATCCAGTGCTCTAGGACTTGGCTGTCCAGACTTCATAGTACAGACACCTTGAATTGCTGTTCTTCCCAGCTTGAATGCCTCCCGTGCTCTTCTGTCATCCTGCTTTATCCTACTCCCTGCTTCATTCCTAGGTATTAGACCACTGAGGTTCTTTGCATTCCTCCTGCAATCAAGTCCTTTGCCTCAGGGTCTGTATGCTAGCTGTCTCTTGACCTTGAAGTGGTTGAGCGCTTCTTGTGTTCTCTCTCTCTCTCTCTCTCTCCTCTCCTGTCTCTTTTTTAATTGTTTTACTTTTGGTTCCAGGATACATGTGCAGAACATGCAGGTTTGTTACATAGGCTGGCAAGGCTGTGGAGAAATAGGAATGCTTTTACACTGTTGGCGGGAATGTAAATTAGTTCAAACCTTGTAGAAGACAGTATGGTGACTCCTTAAGCCTCTGGAACCAGAAATACCATTTGACCCAGCAATCCAATTACAAGTAGTGGGTATATACTCAAAGGAATATAAATCATGGTATTGTAAAGATACACGCACATGTATGTTTATTGCAGCACTATTCACAATAGCAAAGACATGGAATCAGCCCAAATGTTCATCAGTGATAGACTGGATAAGGAAAACATGGTACATATACACCAAGGAGTACTATGCGGCCATAAAAATATATGAGATTACGTCCTTTGCAGGGACATGGGTGAAGCTGGAGGTGTTCTTAAATATCTTACTCTCTGTTAGGCCTTCCCTGAGTAACCAATCTAATTATAAAATTATGAAAACATTTTTATCAAATAGTCCTGTTTTAATTGTCTTCTAGCAGTTATCATTTCTCAAATTGTCTTGTTTGCTGCATCGATTGATTCTTTTTTCCTCCAATAGAATCTAAGCTCCATGAAAACAGGGCTTGGTTAATCTTGTTCACTTCTGTGTCTGTCCTACCTGCTATGGTGATGGAACATACGATATACTCAGTACACATTTGTTGGGATGAATACATTTCAGATGTAAGGTGGCTGTGATGTTAAATTTGCAGTGTCTAAATGTACGTAAAACTATCTGCTCTGTGCAGACAGTAATCCCTTATCAATTTAGAGTGTGTTTCTCAGTTTTCTTTTGGATATTCTGAGGACATTTTGTTCCCAAGTGGAAATTCAATGCTAGCACTCCTTTTCTCCTCATCCTCTTCCTTTTTCTTCATTTTCTCAGTGACCCATAGCCAGGTTTACTTTACTATGTCATGAAACTCAATTGAAATTTCCCCGTTCAGTGTTAGTGTAGAATATAAGTAGCTTGGGTTTCCAGTCAACAAGGAATAAATTTCAAAATATGATGCTATGACTTCTGGTTTCTGTGCAGCTCACTTAACCGAAGTATTGAGCTTCATGCCTGTCTGCTGAAGAAGACAGCATCATCAAATAAAAAGAGAAAAATCATTTTCAGCAGACCTTTGATGACCTCTCTCTTTTTAAAGGGACACATGAAAGCTTCCCAGGTAAATGATATGGACCCTTCACCAGTGATAGTCTTCTGAATGTGGTAGCGGAAATCTTCCAAAATGCTAAAACTGAATGAGGAAAGCTGTTTACCTGAAATAAACATTATATTTTATTCTCTGGATTTCAACTCATTGACTTCCAAGAACAACTGATTCAGATAATCACATATTATTAAATCTTCATATTGAATATGAATTAAAACGTATCTGGTTTTGCTAATAAGAGAAAGCAGTCTCCCAGCTCTTTCTTTTTAATAAGGAGTTGGAGAGGTGCTTTACAAGTGGTCTGCCCTGAGAGTCTTCTTGCTGTCTCCATCCTGTTCTCAGCCTCCATGCAGTCCTCAGTTTCTCCTCCCAGTGAATGATACTCAGTTCTTCTCTCCTGTGTTCTCTCTCCCCTCTTGAAATTAAAATCCTTTTTTCTTTGGATGTGCTTCTTCTACTGCAGAGTGGAGGGGTGTCATAGCTTCCAAAATTATGGAACTAGAACATTTCTGCCATAATCTATCCCTGCTTCCTTTACTAATTTTTTTTCTGGTTCTGGTGCTGACAGTTAAACCCCTAAGAAACAGAAGACATGTTCTACCTTCTTCAAGAACTCTTTTCTGACCCTTTGTATCATCTGCTCAGTGCCCATCACTACAGTATAGAGACGCCACAATCTATGTGAAGAATGGCGACCCTCAAGACCACCTGCTAAATAAATCACACCTAACGAGTTTAATAGTAAGTTTGTTTTTTTTTAAATTTAAGATTCAGAGGTTACATGTGCAGGTTTATTACCTGGCTATACTGTATGAAGTTGAAGTTTGGGCTTCTGCTGATACCATCGCCCAAGTAGTGAACACAACACCTGATCCATAGCTTTTCAAACCTTCTCCCCTCTGCCTCTCTCTCCCCACTTTTTGAAACCTCGGTGTTTATTTTTCCCATCTTTGTGTCTGTGTGTACCCAGTGTTTAGCACCCACTTATGAGTGAGAACACGTGCTAATTGGTTCTCTGTTTCTGCGCTACTTTGCTTTGGATAATGTCCTGGAGCTGCATTCATGTTGCTACAAAGGCTACGGTTTCATCCTTTTCGTGGCTGCATAGTATTCCGTGGTGTATATGTACCACATTTTCTTATCCAATCTACCATTAGTGGGCACCTGAGTTGACTCCATGTCTTTGCTATTGTGACTAGCACTCTGATAAACATACAAGTGCATGTGTCCTTTAAGTAGCAGTTTATTTTCCTTTGGGTGTATATCCAGTAATGAGATTGCTGGGTAGAATAGTAATTCTATTTTTAGTTCTCTGAGAAATCACCAAAGTGCTTTCTAGAGTGGCTGTACTCTTTACAGCCCCAGCAACAGAATCCAAGCGGTCCTTTATTTCTCTGCAAGCTTGCCAACATCTGCTTTTTTAAATTTAACTATTATTAATAGCCATCCTGACTGGTGTGAGATGGTATCTCGTTGTGGTTTTGATTTGCGTTTCTCTGATCATTAGTGAGGCTGACCATTTTTCTGTATGTTTGTTATCTACTCGCATGCCGCCTTTTGAGACGTTCCTATTCATATCCTTTGAGGGGATGATTTTAAATGGGATACTTTGTGTTTTCTTTTATTGTCTTGTTGACTTCTTTAAGTTCTTTGTAGATTCTGGACATTAGTTTTTTGTTAGGTGCATAGTTTGCAAATGTTTTCTCCCATTCTGCAGGCTGTTTACTCTGTTGATTCTTTTCCTGTGCAGAAGCTCCTGTTTAATTATGTTCCATTTTTGTTTGTTTGTTTCTGTTGCATTTGCTTTTAAGGAGTTAGTCATAAGTTATTTGTCTAGGCCGATATCTAGATGAATGTTTCTTAAATTTTCTCCTCGGTGTTACAGTTTGAGGTCTTACATTTAAGTCTTTAGTCCCTCTCGAGTTCATTTATGTGTATGGTGAGAGTTGAGTTTCACTCAGCCTCCTTCATATGGTTAGTCAGCTTCCCAGCACCATTTGTTGAATGGTGTTTATTTTTGTCAACTCTGTTAAATGGTGTTGTTTACTTTTTGTTAACTTTGTTAAAGATCAGTTGGTTGTAGGTGGGCAGCTTTTTTTTTTCAGGGATCTGTATTCTGTTCCATTAATCTATGTATGTATCTATTTTTGTACGAGTACCATGCTGTCATGGTTAGCCTTGTAGTATAGCTTGAAGTTGGATAATGTGACGCCTCTGGCTTTATTCTTTTTACTTAATATTGCCTTGGCTATTTGAGCTCCTGTTTGGTTTCATACGAATGTTAGAATAGTTTAGAAATAAGGAAGAAAACACAGACCAAGCCTGGATCCCCAGATTAACGGAAACAAAGGGCAGGGATTTGTTAAGAGCTAGGATGGAGGAAGGTAAAAGTCATCTGTGTTTGCTAATTGATCTTACCAAGTGGAAAATAAAGTTTTCCTTATCTTTGTGATAGGAGGTAATATTACAACTTGGAACAAGATGGCCGCCAAAGTTAGGCTCCTACGTTCCCATGGAGACCGGGAGGTGAAGGCACTATCTTCTTTGATGATTACATTTCAAAGGAATAGCTCCCAGGTCCTTGAGAAAGACATTCCTGGATTGTAAAACTGACAACAGATGGCCAGCTGTGGTGTCTCATGCCTGTAATTCCAGCACTTTGGGAGGCTGACTTGGGCGGATCATGAAGTCAGGAGATTACACCATCCTGGCCAGCGTGGTGAAACCCCTTCTCTACTAAAATAGCAAACAAAACAAAATTAGCCAGGCATGGTGGCGCACACCTGTAGTCCGTTACTTGGGAGGCTGAGGCAGGGGAATCTCTTGAACCTGGGGGGTGGAGGTTTCAGTGAGCTGAGATTGTGCCACTGCACTGCAGCCTGGTGGCAGAACGAGACTCTGTCTCAACAATAAATAAAAAAATGAATAAAAAATAAACTGAGAAGAGGCTTTTAAAAACATTCACTTCACAAAGAGGCAGAGAAAGCATTTACAATTCCAAGATTTTTTTCCAAGTAAATGCTCTAAGTAAAGGGGACTCAGGGGATGGAGTCTAAAGTCAGGTAAAGCTGAGGGGAATGTTAAGGCCCTCTTGGTCACCAAACATAAAACTAATTTCCCTTAGGATCAACTAAACTAGGGGCACTTTATAATGAGAGGTTGCATTTTCCCCATTTTCCCTGCTGGCATGTGCTCCTTTTGGCTAGCTTAAAGGTATGTCTGGCCTAATGGTAGATTTATTTTCTCATCTTTGTCTCTAAAATATCATAATTGTGCTTTCGTTATTTAACAGCACAGTGAGTCACCCAGGCTCTTTGACCGTCATTATAGTGTTTTTTCATATTAATTTGCATCCCAAAGGTATTGATTTTAATCATTTGTTTTTTCCAGCACCGGCACTACTGCTTGATGAATGCTTGCATGATATTATTAAAATTTTAAAGAATATTTAGGTGACTTTATGTTAAAATAATAGCACAGTGGTAATGAAAATCAACTGTAGAAGTTCTTATGTGTGTAAATAACAGCTTGAACCACAAGATTTAGAAGAGGAGATTTCTATTTACCAGCAAAAGTACTTCCTCCATGAGGGGCCTACACTTTAACAGACTTTATAATTCATATGCCTGTCAGCTCTGCATTTTTTTCATTATTAACTGAATCATAAAATGATTTCATGACTTTATCATTTCAAACTTTCTCATAAAATTCGTTAACAATATTAATCCATGGCAAATTGTGGGGCAGACTTTAATTTGCAAATAGCAAATTTGTACCTTAATTAGCAATGGCTACAATTTTAGCCAGGTACATTTTCAAAGAACAGAAAATCTAATGGCTTAGGGTCAACTACATGAATGCTTAGCAATATATACTCATAATAGTTTATACATTTTATCTGAGTAATCTTTGCAAATATCAATGTGCCAATAATGATGGCACCTGGGCAGGAACTGGGGGACGTTACTGTCTTCATTTACCTGCCAAATGTGCAATCAAGATGTTCATCTTTTAGACGGCTGTGAAATCTTTTCTGTAATGTTCAGTTATTTCCAATTTTGTGACCACTGTTTTATTTTATAGGCATTTAAATTAAATTATTGAATCACAGTCATGAGGTATGATATTACATCCTAATATGTAATGGCGGTCTGACATGGCTTGAATGATTCTTGGGTTGTTGTTGAATTGATCAATCCTGTCTCCTCGGCACAAGAGGTTACAGTGAATATTATACTTTTTACAATAGCAGTTATAGCAAAGAATGCAGGCATGGACTTCATAAAATATATATAAAGAAAATGAACAATGCTCTGCACCAAGTTTGGTGATAGAACTGTAGAGTTCTGAATTTATGACAACTATATGGAAGAATGTTTCTGTCAATAACAAGTATTTTATCTTTTAGTTTCAATTAAAAATTGAAAGTTATGAAGTATATTGGCATTAAGTATATTTCAAAAATGTGTAGCAATGCAAGAAGATACAAAACAGAAACTGTTACCAAATTGTTGAATGTGTAGTAATTTTTAGATAATGGTGAATATTTAATCTGAGAGCAGCCAATTTTTTGGCCATTAGAAGTGGCTTTATTCATTGTAACTCTCTTTTACAACAAGGTTATCATTTAAAAATAAAGGATTTTACTATCTGTCAAAAATACACAAGAATTTGCAGACGTTCAGGTTAAGGTCAGGGTGAAAGTTAGCGATGGAAGGTGGCAACCGTATTTTGCTTCCTCCTGCTGAGTTGGCATTTAAAAGAACAGTTAAGCAATGTCTAAATCTTACTCTTTAGTGCATGAGGTATGTATCCAATGGTTTCTCAAAGTGGGGTGTGAAGCTCCCCATCCACCTCCTCCACACCTCTTCCCTTCCAATCTCTGCATTTTGGAAATAACCTGGAAGAGACTCTGGCTCTTCATGAGAAAATTTTAATTAATTTTTTTACAATATTTCTTTTAAAACATGTAAGCACATTCTTAATTATCTGGACGATTATGTTGTAACTGAGTCCAGTGAGGCCTTCTGGAGCCCTTATCTGCTTTATTGTTATTATTTTTTTCATTTTGGACAATGACTCAACATAAAATTTTAAGGATACGTACACAGTTTATATGCATTTTGTTGTGCAACAGATCTCTCGAACTTTTTCATCTTGAAAAACTAAAAGTCTATATTAATTAAAAACTCCCCTGTGATGGTTGATTTTAGGCGTCAGTTCTGCTGGATTAAGGGATACCCAGATAGTTGGTAACACACTAATTGTTCTCAATGCTTCGGTAGGCACTAAGCCCATCTCTTTTCTGCTGGAAGGCAGGCCCAGGTGATTTGGCCTTTGGTGAGTGTGATGGGCTGCCCCAGGTGTGTCTATGAGGGTGTTTCTGGAGTAGCTTGGCAATGAGGAAAACCTGACCTCAATGTAGGCAGGCACGGGTCTGGGGGCCAGGATGGAACAAACGTGGAGACAGCGCAAATGCTCGCCCTCTTTTCCGGAGGCAGAATGCCCTCTTCTCCTCTTGGATTTCAGAACTCTTAACTCTCTGTCCTTTAGACTCTGGGACTCACAGCAGTGGCCCACCCAGGCCCTTGGGCCTTTGGCCTCGGACTAAGAGTTAAACCATTGGATTCCCTAGTTCTGAGGCCTTCAGATTTGGAATGAGCCACAGTGCTGGCTTCCCTGTTTCTCCAGCTTGCAGACAGCTCATCATGGGACTTCGCAGTTTCCATAACTGGGTGAGTCAGTTATGGAAATTCCTCTAATAAATCCCTTTTCATATATCTCTCTCTGCACACATCCTATTCGTTCTGTCTTTCTGGAGAAGCCTGATTAAAACATCCCCTTTACCAGCTTCCTGCCAGCACCTTCCTGGTAAACACTGTTCTACTTTCTGTTTCTAAGAGTTTGACTGTTTCCAATACCTCATATAAGTAGAATCATACAGTACAGTCATATGCCACATAACGATGTTTTTGCAATGCCACGCTGCATATGCTTAAGATTATAATGGAGCTAAAAAATGAATGCCTGGTGATGTCATAGCCTTCATAATTTTACAGTGCAATGCATTACTTATATGTTTGCAGTGATTCTGGTGTAAACAAACCTGCTGCATTGCCAGTCATGTAAAAGTATAGCACATACAGTTATGTACTAGATAATGTTAATAAATGACTATATTACCGGCACGTATTTACTAGAATATATATTTAATGTTAGCGTGTACTCCTTCTACATATATAAAAAAAGTTAACGGTAAAACAGCTGCAGACAGGTCCTTAAGGAGGTATTCCAGGAGAAGGCATTGTTATTATGGGGAGGACATCTCCATGCATGCTATTGCCCCAGAAGACCTTTCAGTAGGACAAGATGTGGAAGTGGAAGACAAGGACATTGATTATCTTGACCCTTACAGGCCTAGGTTAAAGTATGTGTTTGTGTCTCAGTTTTTTTAAAAAAGTTTAAATCAATTCAAAAATAAAAAATGCTTATAGAATAAAGATACATAGAAAGACAATGTTTTTGTACAGTTGTATGACGTATTTGTGTTTTATTGTAAGTGTTATTACAAAGGCATCAAACAGTTTTAAAAAAAAGTTTATAAAGTCAAAAAGCTACGATAATCTGTTCTTATTGAAGGAAGAAGAAATTTTAAATTTAGTGTAACCTAAGTGTACAGTGCTTACAAAGTCTACAGAGCATACAATAATATCCTAGGCCCTCACATTCACTCACCACTCACTCACTGACTCAGGCAGAGAAGCTTCCAGTCCTGCAAGCTTCTTTCGTGGTAAGTGCCCTACACAGGTGTACCATTTAAAATCTTTCATATTGCATTTTTACTGTATTTTCTGTGTTTAGACATACAAGTACTTACCATTGTGTTACATTTGCCTGCAGTATTCAGTACAGCAACGTTTCGTACAGGTTTGTAGCCTAGGAGCAATATACTATGTCATTTTGCATTCTTGTGCACTAGGCTGTACCACTGTATCAGCGTGTTTTGACACTGCTAATAAACACATACCTGAGACTGGGCAATTTTAAAATGAAAGAGGTTTAATCGACTCACAGTTCCATGTGGGTTGGGAGGCTTCACTATCATGATGGAAGGTGAAAGGTACAACGCACATAGCAGAAGAAAGGGAGGAGAATTTGTGAAAGGAAATCTTTTCTTTAAAAACCCATCATATCTTGTGAGATATATTCATTATCATGAGAACAGCATGGGAAAGACCCACCCCCAAGATTCAATTACCTCCCACCAGGTACCTCTCACAACATATGGGAATTCAAGATGAGATTTGGGTGGGGACACAGCCAAACCGTATCAACCACCTATAATAAGTGTGTGTAAGTACATTCATATTGTTTGCACAAAGATTAAATCATCTAATGACACGTTTATCAGAACGTATTTCCATTGGCGCATAATGCATGACTGTATTTTTCCTTATGTGACTGGCACTGGCTACCTCACTTCCTATCAAGATTTCTTCTTTTTAAAGCCTGAATAACATTCCATTTTATATATATACCACATTTTCTTTATTCCTTTGTTGATGGGGATTTAGGTTACTTTTACTTCTGGGTTTTTATAAATATCGCTGCTGTAATGCAATGAATGTGAGGTACATCTAAATACCTGTTTAGAGCCCTTTTTTTCAATTGTTTTAAATATATGCCTAAGAGTGAATTTACTGGATCTTATGGTAATGTTATTTTTAAGTTTTTGAGAAATTTTCATACCGTTTTTCATAGAGACTACACCATTGTATATTCCCAGCAAAAGTACACAGTTTTCAATTTCTCCATGTCCTCAACAGCACTTATTATTTTCTCTTTTGTTTGATTTGTTTGACAGTGACCATCCTAACGGTTGTGAGGTGGTTTCTCATTTTGTTTTGACTTGCACTTCTTTAATGTAAGGGAGGTTGAGCATCTTTTCATTTGCTTGTTCGCCATTTGTATTTTTATTTTTGGAGAAATGTCTTTTTTTGTTCTCTGTCCATTTTTAGATTAGATTTTTTTTGGCTGCTGTTGAGTTGTAGGAATTCTTTGTGTATTGTAGATATTAACTCCTTACTAGATATATGGTGTACACATATTTCCTCCATTTTTAAAGTTGCCTTTGCACTTGGCTGTTTCTCTTTGCTGAGCAGATTTATTGATATAGTCCCACTTGTTTATTTTTGCTTTTTTTTTTTTGCCATATCCAAGAAATAATTGCCAAATACAAAAAGTCATGAAGTTTTTCTCTATTATGTGTTCTTTTTGGAGTTTTATAATTTCAGGTTTGTGTTTAGGTCTTTAATCTATTTTGAGTTCACTTTTGCATATGGTGTAAGGTTAGGGTTCAACTTCATTCTTTTGCATGTGGGTGTCCAGTTTTCTCTACACAATTTGTTAAAGAGGCTTTTTTCCCTCCCATCATAGCTTTTGTGTAGCCTTTTTATCTTGTTTGGAGATCATTCCACCATTTGCATCAGGGCTTATTTCTGGGATTTCTATTTGGTTTCATTGGTCTATATACCTGACTTTATACAAGTAGCATATTGTTTTGATTACTGTAGTTTTATAATGTGTTTTAAAATCAGGAAGTGTGAGGCTTCAAGCTTTTCTTTTGTTTCTCAAGATTGTTGTGGTTATTCAGGTCCTTTGGGATTCCGTATGGGTTTAATGATTTGTTTTGGGATTTGGATAGAGATTTCATTGAACTTATAGATTGTTTTGGATAGTATAAATTAAAAAAATATATTAAGTCTTCTAATTCATGAACAGAAATGACTTTCCATATATTTGTGTCTTTAATTTTCTAGGAGTGTTTTTTAGTTTACTGTGTACAAGTCTTACTTCCTTGGTTAAGCTTACTACTAAGTATTTTATTATTTTTCATGTTATTATAAATTGAATTATTTCTTAATTTTCATTTGGATTGTTTATTGTCAGTGTATAAACACACACTAACTTTTGTGTATTGATTTTATATCTGGCAACTTTATTGAATTCTTTAACAATTTTCTGTTTGGGGTGGAATTTTTAAAAAAATATATGTATTATGTCATCTGCAAACAGATAATTTTGCTTTCTTTTTTTCTAATTTAGATGACTTTGACCTCCCTAATTGTTCTGATTAGAACTTCTAACACTTAAAGAGTAGAAGCAATGAGAGTAGGCATCCCTGCCTTGTTGCTCATCTTAGAGGGAAAGCTTTCAGTTTTTACCGTGAGCGTGATGTTAGACTGTTGGCTTTTGATATGCAGCCTTTACTATGTTGAGGTAGTTTCCTTCTGTTTATTGTTTCATTAGTTTTCTTTTTCTTTTAATTATAAAAGGGTGTTGAATTTTGTCAAATGCTTTTACTTCATCAATTGAGATGACACATAATTTTTACATTCATTCTGTTAAAGTGTTGTATTACGTTGATGGAGTTTTATATATTGAATCATCCTTGCATTCCAGGAATAATATCCACTTGGTTATGACATATAATTCTGCTAATGTACTGTTACATTTGGTTTATTAGTATTTTATGGAGGATTTTTTGCGTAAATATTCATCAGGGATTTTGGTGTGTAACATCTTTTCCTGGTTTTGGTACTAGGGTATTGCTGGCCTCATAAAATTAGTTCAGAAGTGTCTAATTATCTTCACATTTTTGGAAGAGATTGCAAAGAATTGGTGTTAATTTGCCTTTAAAAGTTTGGAAGAATTCTTCAGTGAATCCCTTGACCTTGGGATTTTCTTCTTTGAGAGATTTTTGATTACTGATTCAATCTCATTATTAATTATAGGTCTTTCCAGACTTTTTATTTTTTCCTGAGTAACTCTTGGCAGGTTGTACATTTCTAGAAATTTACCCATTTCTTCTAAGTTATCCAATTTTTGAGCATAAAATTGTTATTAGTATAATCATGGTAGTCTCTTATGGACCTCTCTATTTCTATGACACCACTTCTAATGTCTCCTTTTTCTGTTTTTTGAGGTTTTATCTTTTTTTCTTTTTTTTTTTTTTTTTTTTTTTTTTAGACGGAGTTTTGTTTTTTTTTCCCAGGCTGGAGTGCAATGGCGCGATCTCGGCTTACCGCAGCCTCCGCCTCCTGGGTTCAGGCAATTCTCCTGCCTCAGCCTCCTGAGTAGCTGGGATTACAGGCACGCGCCACCATGCCCAGCTAATTTTTTGTAGTTTTAGTAGAGACGGGGTTTCACCATGTTGACCAGGATGGTCTCGATCTCTTGACCTCGTGATCCACCCGCCTCAGCCTCCCAAAGTGCTGGGATTACAGGCTTGAGCCACCGCGCCCGGCCCTATCTTTTTTTCTTAGACTGGATAAGGGTTTTCTGATTTTATTAATCTTTTCAAAAAAGAATGGGTTTTCCTCATTCATGAATATTTCCAGTCAAGTGAGACAGAAAAGAGTGCTTTGGAAGCCCCGTGAAGAGCCAGAATATTGGACACGTATTGCACTTTTCTCCGTCCCTCCTAAGAAGCAAACCATGGGCT
The DNA here is from genome assembly GCF_009761245.1 of Sapajus apella. Taxonomy (NCBI): domain Eukaryota; kingdom Metazoa; phylum Chordata; class Mammalia; order Primates; family Cebidae; genus Sapajus; species Sapajus apella. The sequence continues at coordinate 306,289 of NW_022437072.1, read as the reverse complement.
GGGCACTTTCTCCCAATCACAGTGGACTCTGTTGGCTTCTGTCCACAGAATTACAAGTTCTATAGTATAGCCGTGAGCCACTAGGCTCTCTTTTGTTGTCAGTGGCCTATGGGTTTCCAAAGTATGTGAGTTTCCCATTGAGTTAGGCAAGACAGAATCCGATCTCTTGGGCGGCTTTCTGAAAAGCAAGGACGTTGGATATACTTTCCATCTTCTCTTTCTCTCCACAGAGCGAAGATGAAAGTTGGGATTCCTCTCAACCATAAACTGTGCTGGCTTGGGGGACAGGCTGATGCAGTTAAAATTAAGTGCTTTTTCTTACCTACTTCAATGGGATTAGCTTTGGGTTTGAACTTGCCTTGGATATTACAACTTCCTAATGGGTTTCTGAAGTTGTTAGAAAGGCTTTTCAGACTGTGTATTGTTGTTAAGTCTTGTTTCTATGGGGTAACAAGTCCCAGGGTTTCTTATTCTGCCATCTTGCTGATTTCACCTTCCTATATATGGTTTTGTACTTAAAGTAGTTCCAAGTACAAGGTCTATAATTCCTTGTCTGAAACCCTTGAGGCCAGATATTTTCCATAACTTTAGATTTCAGAAAGGTAATACTGTATATACAGTGAAAAGTATATAATGTCCCCAAGGAGAATGGGGCAGACCACTCAAATCAATCGAAATAAACTTGAATCAAATCAGATTTCTACAATAATATATGTGGTTATTCAAGTAAATGGGAAATAATGATTATAAATATGCTCTTGTTAGATTGTATAAGGATATTGCTTTTTAATGAAAATCATTTGGGTTTCGAATCATTTTGAGGTGGAGAATGAAGATCAGTAATTGTGAACCAGTAGTACTTTATTTTCTTTGACAAATAAGGCAATAATAGAGTGTCTTTGATATATAAATGATACACACATGCAGTGGTGGTGGTAATGATTCAGTGGGTGTGTTTTTTGATTTATTAAGCTCAAAATTCACCCTTTTTATCTTATTTGTGAAAATGGATCTGAGCCCTTTAGATATTTTTTCCTTTGGTCGCTGGCTCTAAAGCTTTGCAAATAAAGGGTGTACATCAACTTCAGTGCCTGGATCATTTCGCACATGGCAGCTAGTGGCATTGCCTTGGTACTACCTTAGGCAGTCCTGCAGCACAGTGTCTCTGGTCAAACATCTCTCCATGAGTAGGTTTACCTGGCATTACAAAGAACTTGTTTCTGGCAAGTTCAATATGTACAGTGCTACGGTGATTTCTTTGTCATAAAATGAGCCACAGTTTAAGGTTCTAAATTTCGTTCCTGTGGATACTCTTCCTTAAGTGCTCTGTCTCAACTCTAGAGGTAGTGGTTGCACCTTATATTTGTTAATTTTGAATTTTTTAAGTTCTCTTTACATCTAACTAGCAAATATGTTGCTATTCCAGTCCAATACTAGAGTTAGTAATTCTTTATATTAAATGTTATCTACCCAAATCGTTCAGTTTCTCTCTCCTGATTTTAGACTCAGATTGATATACTGGTCTCTTCATAAAACATTCAGCCATAGTTCAAATAGAGAAAGCTAGTGGAAAAATAGTAATCATCTATGGGACATACTAAAATCAAAAGAAATAATACTTTAGCTGCCAAAAGCACATTCACATTCTGAATCATAATTTGAAAACAGCAACCTTTTTTTTTAATCATGATAAGTTAGTGATGTTAATTTAAATTTACCTAATTTTAATATAGTTAAAATTTGGAAGGCGTTTTTTTAGTATTATGGGAATTATAAAAGATAGGAATTTATTCAGGGATCATTCAAATGAAAATAATTTATCAATATTGTTTATGCATTCACATATTTTTCCTATTAAAATAGATTTTTTCCCATTTTATGAGTTAAATTCTGTACCCTTCCAAATTAGTAAGTTGAAATCCTCACCTTCATTACTTCAGGATGTGAAGTCATTTGGAAATAACATTGTTGCAGATGTTACTAGTTAAGATAAAGTCATAAAAGTGAGAGGCCCCTAATTCAATATGACTTATCTTTTTCTGAAAGGAGGGAGTTTGGACACAGGTATGCATACAGGGAGAGCATCGTGTATACATGAAGACAGCCATTCACCAGTCAGGGAGAGTAGCCTGGGGCAGAGTCTTTTCTTCAGAGCACCCAGAGCCAACACTATCAATATCCTGAGTTCAGACTTCTGGTCTCTAGAACTCTGAGACAATAAATTTCTGTTGTTTAAGTCACCCAATTTGTGATACTTTGTTTCAGCAGCCCTAGCAAACTAATATAATACCTGATGAAGTTATAAAAAATATATAGTTTTATTCTCTTCTGCAAATTTGCTCAATATTCTTGAAGCTTTTATACACAATTAATTGCTTAGCTGAAAAAAAATTTGATGTATGTATCTTTATATACTTTATTTTCTTCTCTAACTGTTCCAGTAATTTACTTGCAATATTATTATTTATTGAACTAACTAGAACTTGAAAATATCTAATTTAAAATAATCTTTATGATGTCACTTTTTTTCTGCCCCCTTTTCTCTTTTTTCATGTTCATGTAATTTTAGAGAATAAAAAACCTGAGGACCAAATTGACCATCATATAGAAATTGTCAAGGTATATATGGTACATATGGGTGTGATATGTAGCTAGACTGTAATGACACTTGAATCAAAAGAATGTGAGATCAAATGCATTGCATTCTTTATAATCCCAGTTAGCATAGCACTTATGTAATGTGCCTTTCTCTTTTTTGGCCTTTTCCCTTTTTCATTCTTCCTACCTGTCAAGGCAGTGATGCTTCTCTTTCTCTCTCTATCACATATTTTTGGTATTACTCTGATCTAAATCTGTTTTTCCTGTCCCAATTCACATGAATTTTTTTCTTGAAAGATGGTAATTATTTAATTCCATTTTAGTAAATTTCTTGCCCATCATTTGTGTTCTTAGAACTAAGGAAAAATGGATATAAGTCAAGAAATCAGTAATACCACCAGAAAGAAGAAAATTAGCCTCCAGATTCAATCTTTTCCTATAAATCATATTTGTTTGTTTCTGTAACTAATGAATGCAGTATGGAAATTATTCACACTTCAGCAGCAACCTGTATAAAAACTCATTTTCAGAAGGCTTTGAATAAGAATAAAATTCAGCATTCATTTATTTTAAATGCAAATGGTGGAATCTGAGTAGGATAAGGGTGTCAGAGTGGAAGGGCGTGTTTTCAGGCATTGCAGAAAGCTGTCACTGTGACCAGGAGGCATAGCAACTTAATTATAAAAATAAATCTAAAAGAGTGAGTCAGGCACAGGTTGTGATTTTACTCCTGTCAATGTTAGATGGCGAATATATGCTGAAAAACATCAGTTATCAGGATCCTGAGAACAGCATTAGAGGAAGAGCAGGATAACAGAAAACCATACTTTTACAAAGGTAGAGATACAAAGTATATTTATCTGCAGGGCGTTTGAGAGTCCAGCAACTACTTCTAGAACATTTTCTAAATTACAGTCAAAGAGTAATGTTTCAAGTGTGAAACAACAAGAAGAAAATAGATAATATGTACTGATTATTTTAGATCACAGATCTTGGGTTTTATCATGATAATTTTGCACTCATCTTTCCCCACTAGTATATTTTTCTCTGGCATTTCTTTTGATTATCATAAACTTAAATAAATAGCAAAGACTGGGGCGTATATTGAAATTCAGACAAGAACATTAATTGGAAACCAATCGTAAATAATATGGCATAATTCTAAAGGTAGAATACGTCCTTTCTCATCTTGAGTGCATTAGGGTAAAGTATCACTGAGATTAGAGAAGTGTGGGTTGGAACCCTGCTCTGGGCAAAGAAGTCCCTGTAGCTACTGCTGTGAGTTCTATAGGGGCCGGACCCCAAGGCCCTGGTGTGCAGCAATTAAGCTTAATTGGCTAGCTGGTCTTCTTTGGGGGGTTGTGGATGAGCCCAATTAGCCGCAAGTAGTTGATTTTCCACCAGGGTGTCTTTCACTTTCTCCCACTTTTCGACTTTGAGCTGGATGAAAGTTTAGGGGTGAATTTTCCCCCTAACGGTATGAATTTTGATGTGGAATGATCAGGTAGGAGGTTACTCTCTCTGTCATGGAAACTTTCGTTCTAATTCTGTTACACATATGCAGTTCCCACTGGGAGTCTCATCTGGAGATTAGCTGGAGAGTTTCATGTGTTTAGTTTGTGGAAAGGAAAAGTGGTTTTGTTAGTTGCTTCCCATTTCATGACCCCACCCTTCTAAAGAACAGGACCAAGAAAATAGGCAAGAGAGGCTGCTTGACATATTTAAGGAACTGGTTGCAGACATTTAGTCAAATTTTGATTTTTTTAAAAATTTAATGGCTCATGGAACATGAAAGGATAACAAAATCAAGATGTTCTTAAACATGTCAACCATGTTTGTAACTACATTTAGAGTTTGTGATCAGCTCACGTGTCATTTACAGAAAGCAAACAGACACTTCCAGCTTTAGTGTGTTGTGTTTTCTGGTTCCAGATTAGACATTACAGAACTATTTAAAATATGTTTACTGCATATGAGGTGCTGTCAAACTGCTTTGTGAAAGGAATGTTTCTTGCCCTGAAGGAGCTTACCACTTACATGTAGAAAGAAGGTCAAAGAAATAGAATATTTTGGTAAACATTTACATGAACATTTTATTTAACATCTGGAAGCAGAAGTTGTCTTCATTTCCAAGGCATTTCAACACTACATACATTTATCTTTCTAAGAGAAAGTTTTGATTTTGTTATTCTGTTGCTCGGACTCCTTCAAAGCTTGCCCCTTACCCTTGCCCACAGAATGTTAGATTTTTTGGAAAGCTTTGTCTGAGCCTTGCATCTCTGCCTAAGAACTTGGTGTATTCTTCCTTAAACCTTGCCCTTTTCTTTTCATAGAAAATGTGTCCTGGGCTTGTTAAAGTTTCTCTCTGTTACTCGACCGTACTTTCCAAAAAGCAGATATCCTACCTACTGTATGCATTTTTCTATTTCTAGAAACTAACTCACTGTGTGCTTCGTGTTGAGTGTTCAAAAAAGATTTCTGGAGTATATGAATATTAATACCTCTAACTGGTGGCACATCAGCAGGCCACAAAGCAAAACCAAAAAGAGAAGTTCTCTTTCTCTACGATCTTGATTTGTTATGTGTAGCTTGTAGAGAGGACTGGTAGAATATCTAGGGATACCATATCTCCACATTCAGGTTCAGCCATAGTAATAAGGAGAGCAATGAATGCCAACAGATAAGACTAAATCATTTATTTAAATGTGGAACCGGCTGGGCATCTCTCCTTTTCTTTCCCCATACCTTTGCTTCCACAGGTATGGAGGAAAGAAAGTAGAGGTCATTATGAATTTCCCCCATGTCTTTTCATACCCCGTCACCCTGCCTGGTAGGTTTTTAGGATCAGTTAATGCCTAACTTTTTCTTCATATTTCATTTGAGACTCTTCCTGTTCCAGACAAACACACTGGCGCACACACCCAATCTTTTTTTCTCTCTTTAACTTCCCACTGCCTCACTTCATCTGATCCACATCCTGCCAGGGCCATCTGTCAGTGAATTCCTGTAATCATTTCCCTATAATGTGATCAGTGAAAGTGATATATTATTTAACCCACTGAAATAAGCCTCTACCTCTTACTCACTTTTCTATCCATCACAGTTAGAAAACAACCTAACAGTTAGTTATTTCCTAGATTGCCTAATGGTTGAAGGGACCCTTTAGATGGCTGAGGAGATGAATGAGTGGATGGATGAGTACATGTAGAGATTGGAATAGTAACTGTCTTTTTCCATTCATTATCTGTCAACTTGGATTATTCTTATGCTCCAACAATAGGTTAGGTAGGCGAGAGTAAAAATTCTGCAGGAAGAAAATAATAGCAAAATAAGCAGCAAAATAAAATATATGAAAACACACTGCAAGTACTCATTCTCATTCTTAGATGTTACACATCAACATATCAGTTTACTTAAGACATTTTTGTATTTTGTGGAGGTTTTTGTTAGTGTTGGATCATAGATAGTATAAATTCTAAAAATGTGAACTACAAAAAAGAAAACTAATTTTAATGCATTGTTTTGATTATAGTTTTTCTTAAAACCTCTTACTGTAGTATATTTAGTACACGCATAAATTATATCTGTGTCCTTGATAGATTAGCAAATTGATAGGCAGCTGTCTTGTGCCACTTGTAAAGGAAAGTGTGTTTAATTATTTTCGAAATTTGCATAATACTAGAATTTTGCATTATCCCCACTATACCCAAACTGATTTAAACAAAGCTAATTATGGCTTTGTTATGCTACTGCAAAGGGCTCTCAGGAATACAGCAACACATTAAGTGAAGCTGCCTTTCAAGTGGGTAACCTCGCTCATCTGCAATGTTGATGGAACCACAAGCAGTGTGCTACAACTAGAACTCTGTGTGGTAAATTTAGGATTTACAATGATGACTTCTTGTTAGAAGACAGCAAACAGTAGATCTGGGAGTGGTAAAGTTTCAGTTGAGTCATCTCACTTATGACACTTATTTTAAATGCAATCTGTTTAGCCCAAAGTATCACCAACTTTAGAAAGCATACGCCTCTTTCCCAGGGCATTCCTCTTAACCATTTGTAGGCAGCTGGTTGAAGAGCTTCCAAAAAGAAAAATCCCCTCTCATACAAAATAATGTTCTTCAGTATCTTTTTATTGAGAGTATCTTCTCTGTCAAAAGATGACTATTACCTTTTCTCTATGGGTTATTACCTCCTGCTCTCAAGGAATGCCTTTCTGCAAGGTCAAATGCGCCTCTGTAGTTACAATTCACACAGCAAAATGAGCATTCTTTCCATGTTTCTTGAAATAAGACTAGTTCTTTCCTACTCTTTGGGTGGTTGTTAGGACATAGGCATCTCACATCCTTGCCCATTTTGCTAGCAGAGGCACTGACTGCTTGGGTTTTGGTGCAATTTTTCTAGAATATTTGTATAGCAAACAGCCTTGGAAGGCATAGTATCTCTCTCCAGAGCAGAAGATAGGTGTGTTTGCTGCCCACTATAAAAGATTCAGGTTCTCTAAGCTTAGCTTTTCTCTTTTGAAACACAAGCTGCAGAGTTTGCAAGTATCACCTGGCCGTCTGAGCTTCATCCTGTGGAAACTGGGGCTGGAAGTTGCTGATGCTGTGGCTACCATTCCTAGTAATTCATATTACTAATTATAGTGTATATTACTATTGCTGTGAGCTATAACATCTTTTCTCCAGTTCTAGGAGTCTGTGTCTTCTGTCAGTATTCATGAAATTGTAGAAGGCTAACTTGTTAGCTTGAAAATAGGGTAGTATATCATTCACAGTAAGAATGATAAGGTGAGGTATATTCAGCACTGAGATGTAGAATTAATTATGCTTTGGTTTTAACACATAATTGTAACATATGTTCACTAACTCTTTACTGATGTCTGAGTTGTTATATGGAAGTTTAGAAAACTACTAGGAAGAAATGCTTCATTATAATATAGTCTGTACATTTATTCAGTGTTATAGCAAGGGTAAAATTATATTTACATAATGTATTGCATAGCTCTTGAAAGCCACTGCACTGCATCTTTTTTTGTCAAAAAGTTGGTACTCAGAATTCTAAATTTAGCATTTTAGTCTTGAGAGGAAAGTCATCTTAAATTAAAAGTTTTGCATTAAAAAATTTTCAGATACTTTCTACATAAAGTTCTTCAATTAATTTCTTATATTTCATGTCCCTAAGAAATTATATTTTTTCTAAGCATGTATATGAAATACTCATACTTAATAAAGTATTTTTCAATTCAAATATGATTATATATTAAAAGTTATGTTTAATTCATGCTATATTATTTCAAATTTATGAAATGTTAAAAATTATTTCTAGGTTTGAGATTATTTTTATAAAACTATTGTGAAACCGAATTTGAACAATTTTAGATAAATACAATTGTATAATGTATGAATTTAATAAAATAAAAAATAAATACCTAAAGATTTAAATCTTTTATTTCATATTATAGATTTAATAAAGTAATTCAGCATAATCATATTGTTATTGTATATTCAGAAGTTTGAATTACCCAAGAAATGGAAATGCAGTGTGAAATAATATATTCTTCTTATGCAAATTTAATACATTTTAATGTTAATTTATAGTAGTATCTGCTAATTATAATGTAATGGTGAGAAATGTGTTTGAGATTAATGAGTTATATGTGTTTCACAGCTTTTCTTTTTTCAACGCCCTACCTTTGTTAGATTAACCTGGATGGTTTATCAGGGACTGGCTATTTGTATTGTGTGGAAATGAAATTTTACTCTCAAGAATCAATAGTTTAGTAGATTTTACTCTCAAGAACATGCTTTACTGTGTATTGTGCTTTTTTCTCTCTTGATTCATCTCTGGCTTTTGTTTCCGGTACTCTTTATTCATACTTTATTCAGTTTCTTTTATTCTTCCATCCAGGTTTCTTTGCTTTTTCCTTTAAGCTTTTTACTCTTAGACATTGACTTCTTAAGAACAGCTTCTGATTGCAACTACCCAACATAACAGTGAGAAACAGTAGCAACTGAATTCATTACTAAATATCTTTTTTTGATCATAATGTAAAAGGAATAAGAAAGTGAAATAAATCCTTTTAAAATAGTTCATCAAAACCGTATGTTTGTGACTGTGCTTGTGTGTGCACGAATGTGACCAAGAGAAATGAAAGAGTGAGCCGTTTGACGTCAAACTCAAGTCCCAGCTGTGTGGCGTGCTCTGGGGCATTTAGCTACTCAACTCTTTTTTCCTCTGCTTTCTCATTTGTATAGTTAACAAACTATCCAAAATTTGGAAATAAGACAAGGGAAGACTGCAAGCTTTTCCAATATCACAATAGACCATTGTGCCGCAGACTCACTCAGACTATTTTATTACCCTGGGCAGGGGGTTGGCACATTTTAACCCACAGGTGAAATCCAGCCCAAAGCCCATGCTTGTTCATTCTTTGAGCTAAGAATAGATTTTGCATTTTTAAAAAGTTGTAAAAAAATTAAGATAAAGAAACTAAGACAAATATATGACAGAGACTTGAGGTAATTCACAAATATTAAATTATTTACCATTTGAGCCTTTACAGAAAACATTTGTCAACCCCTGCTCTAAAGGAATTAAACATTGTTTGGTTTAGCTATGTACTATTGATCAGGATTCAGAAGCAGTGAAGGTAGATGATAACTAGTAGATTAATAAATTACAAATGATTTTTGTCTGCTAGTGAGGCAATGATTTCTGTCTGCTTAAAAAAACAACCCGGCCAGGCACCATGGGTCACACCTGTAATCCCAGCACTTTGGGAAACCAAGGCAGGTAAAACACCTGAGGTCAGGAGTTTGAGACCAACCTGGCCAACATGGTGAAACCCTATATCTACTAAAGATACAAAAATTAGCTGGGTGTAGTGGCGGGTGCCTGTAGTCCCAGCTACTTGGTAGGTTAAGGTAGGATAATGGCTTGTACCCAAGAGACAGAGGTTGCAGTGAGCCGAGATCTTGCCATTGTATTCCAGCCTGGGAGGCAGAGAGACTCCATCTAAAAAAAAAACCAAAGCAAAAAACCCCAAACCCTAAAGGATATAGTGGTGTTACTCCTTAAGACATTAACCATTTTCATATGTCACTTTGTAATAATATTTTAGCACCCTTTTATTTGGCTGTAAGTTCTGGAGTCTCTCTCATTCTCTTTTGAAAAAGCTTTACATCTTGCTGGTTCCCTCATTAAGAAAATAATCTTACTGACATATATTTATTTTATATTTGTATCAGAGTCACCTTTTCACCCTTTAGATATTTAAGCTTCAACAATAAACGGGCAATCTGCCTCTCTCCTGTTTAGCTATCAGCTTTTTCAGGGTTTTAATACAACATGGTCTTAGACAGTAAGTGGACTTTATTTACTCATCTTAAAAGTCAGTCTAGATGTTCTTTTAAAAGAACTCCAATTAAGAACCTCTCTGGGTTGTTCCATTCCCTCCACATTGTTTAAAGACTATTTTTTAAGACTAATTTTCTGTTCACAAAATTAACAAGATGGTACAGAGATCTCTTGCACCTGCCCCCACACATGCATAGCTTCCCCATTATCGATGTCCCCAACAGAGTAGTATGTTTGTTACAATCGATGAACCTGTATGGAGACATTATTGTCTTCTAAGTCTAGAGTTTACATTATGATTCTCCGTTTTTTAAATGATCTTATTTGTGGAATAGTGAATTCTTATTGTTAGTGCTCACCTGCTCATACAGGTAGAGTTGCCGACTTATCATCATGTTTCTCTTTTTCCTCGAGCTTCTTTGTGCAAATTTTAATTATTATATTGCATGATTTAATTAAATGCTATATGAGACGAGATCCATGCAGGGGAGATTTAATTCAATGAAGTTGAAATTGAATGCTTTGCTATGTCTTTGTTAAAGATATAACAAAGATGAATTGCTAAATAATTGCCATGCAATTAAATGTGGGTGAAGCAACAGCAAAAGATTGGCGTGTTTGGCCATGACCAAGCCTCTACTTGGAAGCACCTAATTTAGAAAACACGTGTGCTGCATATGAAGCAAAGGTTTCCCTATCAAATGAATAGTTTATGGAAACAAAATAAGTCATGCTATTTTGCCTCTATTTTATTGTTCAAACAATATCAAAATAGAAGTATTAGTACAGATAAATAAATCTGTACAAATAAAATGGAAACATGGAAGATCTGCTGAATCTTCACCGCTTCTACTGACATAAAGTTTTTCATATTTATCAAAGGATATTTATAGAAAAACAATTTTAGGAACATCTCAAAATAAATGCTTTTTAAATAAAATTTGTTCGAGTTTTATAAATAGGTTCCAGTGATGAATGAGTACATAAATAATTGAGTAGATAATGTTGCTGATTGGGGTTAATTAGTTTAAAAGCCCATTCCCGGGGAGAGTCTTCTCTCCTTAATCAACCCAAAGATCCAGGGTGCACTTTGTGAGGCATTCGGAAGGCATGGGGGAGCAAGTGTACTTTTTGCTCTAAGTAGCTGAACTCTTCTCCTTTCCCAGGTAAAGAATGCAGGCAACTACTGTAGGATTCCGGGTGCTGGCTCCCCATTGGCTGGGCTTTCGTGTGCTTTCTGCATGCTTTGCTCATGCTTTCTCCTTCTCTTCGAATTTTTTCACACATCAATTTATAGTTTCTCTTTGTGAAGTCTCTATTGACTCTGGTTTAACTAGTCCATGACTTTACAATTATACATTGATATATAGTGATATGAATTACCAATAGTTACATCCATGTACATTATCCTGCAATTACCATTTATGCTGTAGCTTAGTTGTATATTTTATGTGAAAATACTTTGAACTATGAGCTGCTATGCAAATGCTATCTTTTCAATTCACTGTACATTTTTGAAAGACTTCTGAAAATCTTCTTTGCCTTTCCATATTGCCTACCTAACAAATGCTAATTCAATGAGAAATTCTTACAACTCAACTAGTCAGACAGTAGTTATTAAACACTTCTGGATGTATAGTCATAGCCTTTCACACTTTACTCAAGAAGGGTCCATTCACATGTGAGAGCTAATGACTGCATTTTAATTAATTGTGGAATAAAAAATATACTTAGTCTCTTCTTTCAAAGTTATTCATTTAGAAAATAGATCTGATTTGTTTAATGCTGCTTTCATTTTATGTTTTTTTTCCTGAGTCTTTAATCCTTTTTGAAATAGAGATATTGTGAAACACAACTTATATAGACTTAAAAATAGCCAGTTGATATATGTCATTAACATTTTCAAAAACAGAAATTTAAACAGAAACAGAGTTCCTTAAGTAGATATATGTGTATATTTATATATATATATGTAACCTTAGATTTTTCAACAAAGTCGTAAATTTACTTTAAGCTACTATATAATGATACTATTTAATTTCCCCTGGCTTCTACCACTTAATACAAAAACTATTTCTGGGAAAATGGCTTTCTTAAATTTATTTATTATGCTTCAAGTTGTGGGGTACCTGTGCAGATGTTCAGGTTTGTTACATAGGTGGTTTGCTGCATCCATCACCCTGTCATCTTCATTAGGTATTTTTCCTAATGTTATCCCTCCCCAGTCTCCCCACCCCATGCTATCCCTCCTCTAGCTCCCCACCCCCTAACAGACCCCAATGTGTGATGTTCTCCTCCCTGTGTTCATGTGTTCTCATTGTTCAACACCCACTTATGAGTGAGAACATGCAGGATTTTTTTTTTGTTTTCTATTCTCAAGTCGGTTTGCTGAGAATGGTGGTTTCCAGCTTCATTTATGTCCCTGCAAAGGACATGAACTCATCTTTTTTTATGGCTGCGTAGTATTCTATGGCATATCTGTGCCACACCACTCTATCATTGATGGGCATTTGGGTTGGTTCCAGGTCTTTGCTATTGCGAACAGTGCTGCAGTGAACATACATGTGCATGTGTCCTTATAATCCTTTGGGTGTATACCTAGTAATAGGATTGCTGGGACAAATGGTATTTCTATTTCTAGATCCTTGAGGAATTGCCACAATGGTTGAACTAATTTACACTCCCGCCAACAGTGGAAAAGCGTTCCTATTTCTCCACATCCTCTCCAGCACGTGTTGTTTCCTGATATTTTAACGATCACCATTCTAACTGGTGCCCTTTATGCTAAAAACTCTCAATAAAATAGGTATCGTTGGAATGCATCTCAAAATAATAAGCTATTTATGACAAGCCCACAGCCAGTATCATACTGAATGGGCAAAAACTGGAAGCATTTGCTCGTCTATAAAGGATTTTATTTCTCCTTCGCTTCTGAAGCTTAGTTTGGCTGGATATGAAACCCCACTGTCAAAATTAGACACATCAATGAGACAGAAAATTAACAAGGATATTTAGGACTTGAACTCAGCTCTGGACCAAATGGAACTAATAGACATCTACAGGACTCTCCACCCCAAATCCACAGAATATTCATTCTTCTCAACATCACTTGGCACTTATTCTAAAATTGAGCATGTAATTGGAAGTAAAACACTCCTCAGCAAATGCGAAAGAATGGAAATTGTAACAAACTGTCTCTCAGACCACAGTGCAATCAAATTAGAACTCAGGAGTAAGGAAAATGGCTTTATCTAGTTTAAAATACAGTTACAACACATGATTTGACATTTTCAATCAATCTTTAAACTTCTAGTGTTAGGGATTATTTACTCTTTTAAAAGACTGCTTCCAGGTTAAAAACAAACAAATCTGCAAAAGAATCGAGAATTGTTGGACAGCAAACAATACTTTAAAAGCAAATTTTTAGCAGGTCAATCCTAACTCCAACAGTTTAAATCGCCCTTACAGTGTTCTTGGTCATTTACATTGGATTATGCTATGTTCTCATAAAAGATTCACATTCAGATATTAAAACATTACTTTGAGGAATTAATAAATTTATTTTTTTTCTACCAAATGATAGGCATTTTCTTTATCTTTTCCTCATAATATGTAAGAAAAAACTGTTAGAATTTTGAATTTATGATTATATCTTTGGAGTAAATGTGACATATTTGAAAAGTGCAATAAAAACAATTTTAAGGTATCATGAACAAATAGTTATTTCCTTAAACCTAAAACTGGCGCTATAAATATATTTTAATTAAAATCTGTAAGAAGTAAATGTAAGTATATTTAATATATCCAAATTTTAAAAATTTAACTTTTCTGTTATTTTTTAAAGCCTGCTATTTATATTTTATCTTTAAGCCACCATCATTCACAACATTAATGATCTAAATATTGCAACTCATTTTCCTAAATGCACAAAAGAAATAAAAGTATTAAAACAAAGAATTCAAACCATATTCATAAGGAATTAATTGCTTCAAAATTATTATTTATGAAAACAGAAATAAATGAATTTTTTTCTGTGTGAGACTTCCTGGGGTAATCAAACAATCATCACCCGAGGAAACAATGTACATTGAATAAAGAAACTTTTGTTTTGTAGAGACATTCATAGCTGACTTTATTCTAGATATAGCACAAATCATAGATACTCAATGGCCACTCAATAACCTGATTAAACTTCGTTGGATACGTGTGTGTGTGTGTGTGTGTGTGTATATATAATTTTCCAGGTCTCTAGCCCTGTTTTTGCTTCTTAAACAAAAGAAAAAGAAAGGCTGATGTCATTTCTTAAAAAAAAAACAGCATTTTAAAGATAATGTTATTTTTCCACCTTCTGTTATACTTGGAAACACACTACTATACGTTCATTTATTATTAGAATTAATTATGCATAGACATTATATACTTAAACACACTCTATAAGTAGTATTTATACAGGACATATAAAAATTTTTTCAAAATGGCATAGCTGAGGTAAATAAGTTATCACTTAAAATTCATTCCTGATCATTCCCCATTAAAATGCAATGCAAATCTGCCAAAACAATAAGAGGAAGCTAGCCTGTGTGACTCTTTATTCATGTAATAATTGATTACTGCTGTGACAACATCCCACCTTTTTCACAGTTATGAAATGAGTTCACTTTAAATTAATTGGCATCACCATGAAATAAATTACCTGGCTGTGTGGTTGGGAAGCAAATCCAGCCCACATTTGATATAATTGGGGTGAAACTGTTATATAGGGATTGTGTGAGTGATAGCTAAAGATAGAATTTTTACATAGAAAATAAATGTGTAGAGGGTGGTGACAATGACCAAATTGTCTATTTTTGTTTTTAAGGAGAATTTTCTGTTTTTGGAATAAATCTCTTAAGTTTTCTAATAATTGTTATTATTTATTTATGTTAGGCGTAGCCTACATGATTGGGAATAATGACTAATTATCTTCCATATAGACAAAGGAAAGAAAATTCAATCTAAATTTCCAGTCCAGGATAATGAACCTAAGCTTTCCTTGAAATTCCAGGAAAGAAATCTAGATCATTTTCCAAAATTATGGCCCAGAATGCTATTATGATATAAAAGGCCAGGTTCATACTAAGCTTCATTAGAAAGGATATTGGAAAAGAAACTGAAAACACTTCTTTTCTCTGCTTTTATTATATCAATATATATTTTCATCAACAATATCCTGAGTACCCATAGTTGCTGCACCACACAGAATTTTTAAACTGTAAGAAAAGTAATTAAAGCAATGAAGTTTGGGTAGAATGAATTCTACATATAGACATACTGAAGAAAAAATCCAAAAAACAAAAGCAAATTTGGGAAGGTAAAGTTGAAGACTAGATTGTGTTTGTAATGCCCTAAAGATTTTAGATTTTTACAATATAGTATTAGAAAAAAAAATCTGTTGATTATATCTTGAGGCAAAAATAGATTCTTTTGTAGGCAAATATAAGAAACTATATATAAACTTAAAAGAATCACTATTGATGGAATTATTAATACTTGAAATACAAATAAATTCAAAAGGATTTTAAATTCATGGATTGTAGCTCCAAAATTTATTGTTAAAAATGTAAGATTCTCTTAGAAATGTATCATTTTACTTCTTTAGGTCTGACAAGTGGAGGGCAAGCGGAAATTGCGTTAAAACACATTCTGTAGGAACTATCTGAAACTGGAAAACACTGTGCTTCTAAAACTTCTATAATTTGAAATTCATTTCAATTTAAATATCTTGTAATTGTATTCATGTTTCACTGCTTAGGTTAGTTTTTAAATGTTATCACCTCGTTTCTTAAAGTTGATGGAAAAATTTTTAGGAAATGACATTAAACAATCATTGAATATGTAATTACATTTTCAGGAATGTTAATGTTGTTATTCAATCTTTTTTACTTAAAATTTTATCCTTAAAATTACTCATCAGTGATAACTTGTGAAATAAAATAACATATGGTGTGAAAGAGATCACCTGTGTGAGATGTACACCTGATATTTTATTAAAAATCCTCACTTCTAAGTATTCAAAAACCTGCAATAGCTTTCTTTTCTTTTATTAAACCAGAATACCTAGAATTGTCACTTAGGGTGGGGAGTGAGCTGAGGAGGTAGGTATTGTTATTGAAGGTCTTTGATTGGGATTCTATTAGAGGTTGTTTAACATCCAGTTTCAACAAACCATTTGACACCTGCTGTATATTTTTAGGTACTATCAAGCATCTACTGTTTCTACGTAGTGAAAATTTGATTTGTGGCTTCTTTCACATCATTAGAGAAAACTTGAGAGGCAACCATTAAACATAAAGTCTTGCTCTATGGGAACAAGAAAGAAGTTGTAAACTGACTGTAAAGAGAAAATTCAAATACCTGATGAAAGGGATCATGTCAGGGTATTTGAGGATTAGTTGAAATTTAGATTTTAGACCTCAGCACAGTTCTAAATTGGAGAGAGGACCATGCTGTTCTATCAGAACAGGGAGCCCCTACGGGAAAAGCACAGCTCTGACCAGCTTGGTCACTTACCAGCCTTGTGATCTTAGGAAATAACTGAGATTTTTTTCTTTTCACATCTAAAAGTGGGAATGCGATTTTAATTTCTAAGGTTCCTTTTATCTTCAGAAGTCTATTTCTTCTCTGAGAATAATTTTAAAGTTTCCCATTTAAATAGAGAGTAAATAAGGTTGGAATCTCTAGAATAAATGTTAAAACGTATAGCTATTTTCCACTAAGTGCACCTTTAGGCACACTGAATGCTTCACAACCAATTTCTATTTATGTCTTCTTTTCAAGAATTTGCAAATGTACAGGGAATATTCCATTTGCATATGTTTAAATGTTTATTTTTCATGACGAAGGGGAGACAAAATTTTGTTTATCAAATGAGTAGTTTGTGAAAACATAAAATAAGTCATGCTATTTTTCCTACATTTTTTAATGTTCAAACAATCTAAAAATACAAATATCAGTACAGATGAATAAATCTGTGCAAAGAAAAGGGAAACATGGGAGATCTGTTCAATCTTTACAGCTTCTCATATTGAAATGAAATTATTCCTATTTGTCACAGGATATTTATATATAGAATGAAACAATTTTAGAAACATCTAAAAATAGATGCATGTTAAAAATTGGGTTTTATAAACAAGTATCAGTGCGGAAGGAGTGAATGAATACTTCCCCACAATCGAGTAGATAAGTTTGCAAATTTTTAAATTTTATGACTTGCTGTATACTTCATCATATAAGGATTTATCCATGTTCCTTAGTCTTCCTCTTTCTTTTGTATTTCTATTAATATAAGAAAATCAGTATTCCCCACCCTTAAGGCCCTTTTCTTACATAACTCATCACATTTCATATATGATGTCATTGAATTGAACCAAGTGATATATTTTGAAAAACTTTGGTCCATGGTGCATTCAGCCATATACATTCCCGTGATTAAAAACAAAATAATTTGAGAGATATAGCAGTTTCCATAGCCACCACATTATTAGAAATAGTTAGAAATAAATGGTTGAAAAAAAAACAGTTAAATATATTAAATGAATGCTTGTATTTTGGTTCAGAATTTCTCTTTTTACAAAAGTGAGATTTTTGAATAAAGCAATGGTATTTAAAATCGCGTATATGATGCTCAAAAGTCTTCCATTCTGCCACGTGAAGATATGTATAATTCCTTACATTTATAATGTAAGAAGAATATTCAGTTTCAAATATCTCTATAAACTTTGTTTGCACTCCGCCAGTAGGAGATTAAGTAGCTGGTAAAACAAATACATTCTAAACAAATGACTTAGAAATTCAGGCTTGATGTGTTTGTAAGACAAAACGTTATTTGTCTGCTTGGGTAAAAAAAAAATATTTTCTAAATCCTAAAAACAAAACAAAAGACATGCATTGTGCTTGTATATTTAAACTACTGTAGCCTGGAATGAAGTACAGTGATTAATTAGTTAACATTTACCTTCCTCACAAAAAAGGGAGCCATTTTTTATGATTTGCAACCTGTTGACGATTGACCAGTTTTTTATAAATCTCTGACTTTAGAAATCGAGGAAAAGAATCCTTGGCCATGAGACTATAGATTAATTTCTGAGCCTCATCAAAGCATTTGAGTGTTGGTTCAGCAATATTCTTTGAGATGAGGTCTCTGGTGCTGAAGTCAATGTTAATCTGTGGGAAATAAAGTTGCATGTCATTGGATTAGTTTAATCAAAGAATGCACAGTTTATACACACATATTATTTCTAAACACAAAGCTAATCTGATCCAAAATAGCAGAAAGGTCATGTATTCATTTTCTAGAATGCAAAATACATGCTTGGTTTAATTATTTTTCCTTGCTTGAGAAGGGTAGCACTGACAGGGAACAGTGGTAAAACCTTATTTTGAGATTTATTTAAAAAAAAAAAAAGGCAAAGTGAAAAAGCAAGCAAGGTGTTTTACAACTTTACATTCTTTTTCCACCTTCCTTTTCATTCCAGATACTTTGATGTGAACACATAAAATGTGATTTTTAGTAGGCACAACTATTACTGGAATGTATTAGGTTGGAATACACCAGCTCCTTCCCCTTCTCCATATTTTCCTTTGTTCCTCACAACACTGCTTTTCTTTTTGATTTGTGTTTCTTTCTGTTTGATAAAGGATGAAATGACATCCCCTCTTCACTGATTCCCATCTGTCCCACAGAATATGTATCTATATATAATGTCCCTGTTTCCTTGGCATTTCCACCCATAGGCGTTTCCAGCAGGTCTGATGGAGATCTATTATATTGAAACACACCATTCACCTGCAAATAAATAAAATGCTCCAAACCTGCTTGTGGAGATACTAGGAACCCACATATTCCAGGATATGTTCTGAGAAGCAGAAAAGTTTATATCAAAGTTATCTAACTTAAACTGAAAATAGTCATGAAGTTTCAAAGATTTTTGTTTTTCTTTGAGACGGAGTTTCTCCCTTGATGCCCGGGCTGGGGTGCAGTGGTGCAGTCTTGGCTCATTGCAACCTCTGCTTCCCAGGTTCAAGCGATTCTCCTTCCTCAGCCTCCCGAGTAGCTGAGATTACAGGCATGCGCCACCATGCCCGGCTAATTTCTGTATTATTACACAAACATATATCTATGTAAATATATATACACACATATATTTACATTTTGAACATCCTGTACTATTCCTGGCACACTGTAAGGACTCAATACATACATGTATTAGATAGTGAAAAAATGGTTCTACATTTGTTTAAAATAATGTTTAAATTTTAGAGAGAACTCTTCAATTTCAACATAATAATGCTAATTAATATTATTATTGAAATATATTAACCTTGTACTTCAGACTTATTCTCATCATTTTTCTTATTTGCCTGTTTTCCTACTAAGGAACTACCAGCATCAGCAATTGATAGGTAACTGATGAACAGATATACTGTTCTCTGGAGATATTCAGTAGTCATATAAAGCTGTGTCTTGACAATTCAGCTTAATGTCAGTGACAAAACATCATACCCAAATGTTTGTGTAAACGTAATTTTATTTCTTCAAGTTGTTTGAGCTAGAAACATAGGAATTTTTTGACACCTCTTTTTTCTCTGATCACTTATCTTGTGTGTCAGTGTGTGTGTACATGCACATATACATGTAAATTCTTTTATTTCCTAATTTCACAATGGTCTTGCTCATTCTCTTATTTCTCCAGCTTAGGGTTTCACAAGCAACATTTTCCCTAAGCTAGGGAATTTACCATTTATCTGATGCCTCTTTTTGCAGTATCTTTCCATTCTGAGCATAGTGAACAGTATTACTAAATCAGTTTTACCAAAATATAACTTTTATCATATAAAAATTCAGCTGAAAACTCTATTTTCTATAACGTAAAACTTAAACATCTTACTGTGGCATTTGAGATTCTTCACACCCTGATTTTAATATGTTATTTTGAAATTAACTTCTATTTTTTCCTATTGATATGCATAAGCTGGACTACTTTCGGTTCCCAAAGTGAATATTTTACCTAAAACTTTTGTTTTACCATCTAAAATTCCTCTTTCCTCACAATTGTATCCTGCACAGATCTTCTTCCTCCTTTATTATTTAGCTTAAGTTGAATATCCTCTAAGAAGCCTTCCTTGTTCACAGAAAGTAAGTCACTATAATTTCCTTTTTATTATATTCAATTTTGGTTTAAAAATATCTAGAAAATCGGCCATGCATGGTGGCTCACACCTGTAGTCCTAGCACTTTGAGAGGCTGAGGTCAGGAGTTTGAGACCAGCCTGGTCCAATATAGTGAACACCGTCTCTACTAAAAATACAAAAATTAGATGGGTGTGGTATCAGGCACGTGCAATCCCAGCTACTTGGGAGGCTGAAGCAGGAGAATTGCTTGATCCCAGGAGTTGGAGGTTGCAGTGAGCTGAGGTAATGCCATTGCACTCCAGCCTGGGTCACAGAGCAAGACTCAGTCCAAAAAAAAAAAATTGCCAGAAAATTGATTTCTTAAACAGATTTGAATACAAAAGCTTCTGATAATGTTAAGTGTTCAGTATGATTATCAGAGAAAGATTTGTCACTACAGATGGATTCAATAGTTCATGACCTGGAATTAAGTTGTCTTTTGTTTACTTTCTTTTCTCTATTTCTTTTACTAATGTTTTTATTCTCCACAAGTCTTTCAAAAATATAAACAGAGCAGATATATATTCCTCAAGTTCTGCTCACGTCTTTTTTTTCTAGAATTTCCTTAGTGACTCTTGCCTTCTCCATGGCAAAGTATTTTGAGTAATAACATCAACTCTAAAATGATCATAAGGATACTTCAAGATGATTATTTTAACTGTAAATAATGTTATTTTAATTAAATACTAGTACTGATGTGCTGTCTTCAAATGGCTATTTTATGCTAAATATCACACACCCTTATAAGGTAGATATTATTATCCTTTTGCAGGGGATAAAGTCTAACACATTTTTGAAAACCTAGCTATTTTATTTTTAGTAATTTTTCAGCTTATACATTTGGTGTATTTATGGAGTAGGTGCTTAGGAACTCTGCTAGGATTTGAAGATAAAAGATGATTAAGGTAAAAAGTCAATCAAGAAGACAGATTTGGAAAAAGCAACCCCAAAGAAAATATGTGTTTCTTAAAGGAAGAGCTTTCTGAAGGAAATGAAATTTTAAGCTCATTTTTCAAGTAGTAGTATGACTGAGATATCAAAGAGGAGACTTGCACTTGGAATGGTAAAGTGGAAGAAGCCCTGTGGGTTTTGAGGAGAAGAAAGGCAAATTGCAAAAGGCATAAAGGTGCCAAATCATGTAGGACATTGTAGGTCTTGTTAAGGACTTTTTTACTTATTCTGAGGCCAATGAGGAGAATTTTAAGTAAGGGACTGATGTAACCACATGTTTGAAAAAGCATCGCTGGCTCCCATGTGGTGTCATAGCTGGCTGTGGATGAAGGAAAGAAAAATTAGGATACCATTCCAGAAGATCAGGAGGACAATTTGTGGTGAATTAGGTTTGGTAATGTCACAGAGAGTAAAGGGAAGTGCATAGACATCAAAGCTATTCAGAAAGTAGAATGAATGGGACTTGTGATTGAATAGTTATGAGACAGGGCAAGGGAGAACATCTTTTTAAGAATGGCTGGATTTTAGACATAGTCTAAAGAAAGAGATGACAGAAAGTGCTGGTGGATTGAATATAGGGTATATGAAAAAGAGAAGAGCCAAGGGATGACTACAAATTATTTAGCCAGAATAGAGAAGAAAAGAGTTGTCATTAACAGAGATGGAGAGAGCTTGGGTTGAAGAAAGCTTTGAGCAGGAAATCAGGACTCAGATGTAAATTTGTTAAGTTTGAGATTCCCTTTATAGCCATAGAACTGGAACAGATCATCAGGAGAGTGAGTGTAAGCAGAGAATGGATAAGGAGTGTCTCTTCTCCTTATAATACATACTGGATTATGAGTAGAAACAGGAAAAGAAATGGTGAGAGATTAATCAGTATGGGGGAAAGAAATCCACTCCTAGAAGCCTATTTAAAATATTTCCATTAAGAGGGAGTAATAGATTTTGTTAAATGGCCCTAGAAGTCAATTCTGTTGATGCATGAAACTATGCTATCCAGTGTGCCTTATACTTTCTTCTCAACTCACTTGAAATTTTAGTGAGTTTTCTATATATATAATATATATTATACATATATATTATATATAACTGAAATATTAAAAAGGAGGCTTGCACATGGAATGGTAAACTGGAACATACATATATATATATATATATAAACATATATATATACACATTTATTTACATAAACATATACATATATTTCTTTACATATTATCTATATTACATATATATATTCCTTTAATAAAGTCACCCCTTGGGACATGTCTGTGAACTGCACTCCCGACCTTGCACTCCTCTCAAATGTGATTTTTGGCTGGATTCTACCAGAAGATACTTGGATACACTTCTCTCTGTAAAAGTGAGACAGGTGAAATATTGAGTTTGAAGTATACTGAAGGTGGGACTCCATCAGGAGGTGACCCTCTAGAAACTCAGAACTTCCAGCTGCGTGTTGAAGGCACTCCTGAGCCGTTGGAAGCTACAGGGAAACTTAGACTTTGCTGAGCCTCTCAAACTGTGAACTGCAGAGCATGGGCTGAATCTTCTAACAATTAATGAAATAGTGCCATATGTATTTTATCTACTGATATAAATACTTGTATTTTGTTTGTATGAATACCCTTTGGTTTCAACGACTTTCGATAGTATGTTTGTGAAACAACATTTTATTTGCTTATTTTTCAAAAGGTCATAATTATCTTAGATGTCAGACTCCACTCCACTGCCAGTCTTAGAAAACAAGACACAGGATTGTGGTTCTTAGAAAATGACAGCTGAGATGTCATCACAACCGTTTAGAGACTTTTAAATCCCATCAGTTTTGAAAATGTCTTGACACAGCTGGCACTGACAACAATCCATTGCATTAAAATGACTGCTTTCTGAATGATGTTTGAGGTAGTTGTGTAAAAACAATTTTATTATAAAGACCCAGGGTATTTTAACACGCATGTGATTTTTGTTAACTGAAAGTGATGCACACCAAATTTATTTTCTCTACACTGGCAGTCTTAAATTCTTTTGGCTTTCAGCAAATTACTTCAGCAGAAAGAACACATTTTAAAGTGTACCTGTTGGCTCTCTTGTGACCCTAAACTGTGCTTTATATATTTTTACATAATTTGAATGAAAAGTTTTCAACTGTGCTCTCACATTCAAATTAGATAGCCTTTCCTCATTTAGAATGTATAGAGTAGCAGGAGACAGTCATTATGCAAAGAGTGTGTGCATGCATATGTAAAACGCCTTACAAAAATGGAGCCAGCAGCATCTAGACCTCATTCACAACAGAGCTTAAAAATTACTATTCAAATTAAGGCCATCTATCATCATGTTTTTGGTTGCATAATTCTTTTAATCACCGCTAACACCTCAAGTATTACTTCATTTTGGCATCATTAAAAGCAAATGAATATCCTAAAGTGTATTCTCAAAGGTGGCTATTAAAGTTGAATATAATATAGTTTGTAACATCTAGAAGGAATTCATCCCTGCACAAGACTGGACCCTTTTGTTGTCCTTGGCTTTGGAGGCAGAAATAAATGATACAAGTTGGGAGGTAGGATTAGCACCTTAAATTGGGAAAGAAAAGTGAGAGAAATGTAATTCAAAACCATCTTGATTAATTAGACAAGTAGTCAAAGCAAAGACAGAATTGAATAGAAACCAGATGCCTCTCCGATGTCTGTGGTGATAAAGGAGATGACATGTATTAAATCATAACATGTACAGATTGCTAAGAATAGCTGTACCAAAGCTACAGCTACGCTGGAGCAACTGAAAGGGAATCAGATTGACCTGTTTCCTTCATCGGCGCCAACATGCTAATCTAAGGTCAATTGAAGTGGCACAGAGACACGGAAGTTTAAATAACACCTGAGCCATTGGTTTTTGAGTTGAGATGCAGAAATTATTTTTTGAAGCACAGACTGATTCTGTGGGTTATTAGAAGAAATACTTCTGACACTTTTTTCTTCTAATGTCATATTTAAATCTGGGCTTCACAGTCTAAGAAGTTACACAAATTAGAATATGAGAAGAGAAAACTTTTGATAGAAAGGAAGATATATTGTATGTGACTAGATAATTTTATGCTTCTGCCTTTAGCATAAACATCAAGTATCCCAGGCTGTGTCATAAACACTTAAAATGAGTGGCGGACCTAGGGGAAGAAATTTGAAACCTAAAGCATGGGCTGAAGGCCTCCTTCTCCATGGATCATAATGACTGCAGGGCTTTTATCTCTAAGGCTCAGCTTATTTTTCACCTTAAAATGTGAATGAGTGTAATACTTCCCTAAGAGAGTGAGCGCGATGACCAAATGAGATAATCCATTTAAAGCTCTGTGCAGATATTATTTATGGTTTCTTTAGCGCCCCTTTTCTCTCTCTCTACCTCCGTCTTCCTGTGTCTCCCTTTCTCCTGTTGAAGGAGAGCTCTATAAGATGGAGTGAATACACATGCCGAAATCATAGGGATCCAGAAGGCGCAGTTGCCTCCATTTCTGCTTGAACACACACCGTACTAGGCTCCTTTCACTGCTGGCCCAGTGTTCTGGGCACCGGCGAGTCGTCTGCTTGGCCCTTCTTCCTCTTCCTCTCCTATTTTTCTCTCTTCTCATCTTGTCTAGTTTTCCTCTACAGTCAAATTTCTGTTCAAAACTTACACTTCTTCGAAATAAATTCCCTGATCGTCTAGGCTTGGATTTTCCTGTTGCATTCTACCACCTTACCTTGTATTTCCTTCTTAGGACACTCATGGAAGTTTATTGTAATTATTGATTTTTATCTGGCATCTTCCTACCAGAATACGGGGAAGGATCTACTAAGGGACCATGACTGTCTTTTTCTTAGTTGCACCAGCGTAATGCTTAGCAGATAGTAGACATTCAAGTATTGATTAATGAACAAAAACTTAGGAAATTAACAAATAATCAAACACATTGTATCCAAAGATGATTCTGTAGCTGGGGGAGCACTTTTATCTATCAGTAGTCACTGCAGGACAGAAATAAGCTACTCAAAATAACATCAACATATGGAGGAAGTGGCATTTAAATGCACCGAAAAAATACGAATGTAAAATGGAGTATACAAATTGGCATTACAGTAATAGCATAAAATGCTTCTAGAGGCCTATTTTCAAGGACTTTTCTCTGCCAATAATGGGTATGTCTATGTCTTACCTTAAGACTCAGTTTAAAACTATTCTTATATATGATAAGGGCCTTATCTCAATATGCTGCTGTCTCACTGCTATTCAGTCAGCATATCCTTCCAGGTATCATAAAAATAATTTCATCTTTGTTTTGCACTTAATGATTTCCTGCTTTGCCATTTTCTCTAGTTCTATACATGTTATTTTTTAACCCAACTATATTGACGGTTCTTTAGAACCAGAGTAAAGGTAGAATTTCTACTTATTTTATTTTCTTATGTTTCCTTATCAAGAGCTGCCTAGCACAGCAACACATTGTGTTATACTGATGTGTTTATTATCTGTTCTCCTGCCTAGGCCGAGCTTCCCTTCCATGGAGGGATTTTATCTTGTAAGGATGTGAGTAGGTGCAGAAGAAAAAACATTTACTGCCGGGCGCGGTGGCTCAAGCCTGTAATCCCAGCACTTTGGGAGGCCGAGGCGGGTGGATCACGAAGTCAAGAGATCGAGACCATCCTGGTGAACATGGTGAAACCCCGTCTCTACTAAAAATACAAAAATTCAGCTGGGCATGGTGGCGCGTGCCTGTAATCCCAGCGACTCAGGAGGCTGAGGCAGGAGGATTGCCTGAACCCAGGAGGCGGAGGTTGCGGTGAGCCGAGATCGCACCATTGCACTCCAGCCTGGGTAACAAGAGCGAAACTCCGTCTCAAAAAAAAAAAAAAAAAAAGAAAAAACATTTACTGATGTGAAAGATAACGTGACTCGATAAGGAGCACTGTGTTGCATCAAAGATACAAGTAGGAAGCTAAACACAAACGTTAAAAGTGTCCTGCACAGACCCCTGAAGGTGTTTTCCCCTTTGGGACTATAAGTTCTTCTTTGTTTTATGAGGTATAGTGTCCTCACATTTGCTAGATACACTTAAGAATTAAACATTTTATGCTTTGTTTAAACTTAAGAAACTACCAATGTGTTTTTTATGGATTGTCGATAGTCTGAAATTGAAAACATAATTTTTAAACATTCCACCATTTGATTCTATTTTCTAATTTAATACAATGACAATTAACATTAAAATTTATCTTTAATGACATATTTTCATCCTCTATGACTTCAATATAGAGGAAAGATGACATAAATGTATATATTTAAAATATGTTAATCTCTTAGCTGAATCTGAAAATATTAATATTTAAAAACATTATTTTCTCAAAGTAATATTTTATTGAAAATTCACTAATTTGAAATTAGTGATCCAAGTTGAAGAAAAAATAAATACAAATTTAAGAATTTTCTTTGCCACTCCCACGTTATAAGTATGTATAAAGTAGAGACACTTTAAAAATATTTACTGCTTCCCTAATAATTTTTTTTTTACTTTCAAGTCACTTAGTCAAAATACCTGGGTCATAATTTTTTTTTCTGCTGTATTTTCTCCTGAAGCCTTCTAGGCACAATTTATTCAATGAGCAACTCTTTTAATTTGGACCTGGCAATTTGTAAACCCATTTTTATAATATGTGTTCACATTTACACTTCTTTCAAGTCTTAACATTCCTTGTCTACATATGCTTTTAGAAATAAGCTAAGAGTTGTTTCAATAGTTACTTTCAATAGCACTTATCATGACTTGTTTAAAGAAAGAAAGGAATTAACATTCCTTGAAAACTGTTCTGCATGGCGTAAACCCTAGACACACGATCTCATGTATCATTCTCATTTTTCCTATGTTAATGTATTATGCTTTTTCAGATGAGGAAACTGAGGCAGAAACATAAATAGCTTATGACAAAATTATATACAAGTGAGGGATCAGGATTTGAACCCAGCTCTAGATATTTCTAAACTTTAGTTTTTCCTGCTGCATCATACTAACACCCTATTAATTTGGGATCCAGAGAGAAGGCAGCGCTTTAAAGGAGAGGACATAAAATCCAGCTGAAATGATCATCTCTTGTAGAGACCTGAAAGTTCAATATGTAGTCTTTGCCTATTAGGTAGGAAACTGATTCCCATTAGTAATGTCAATTTATAGTCGGGGATCATTTAGTAAGTCTTACATAGTTTAATTGAAATTGTCCAATTGCATCAGTAAAGAATTATTAAGTTATATTAGCAGTGAAATAAATGAAATACAGATATAAGACGTTGAAAAAAAAGAAAACAGGGTATAACAGGCATATGACATAGGTAACGTGACCTTGTTATTGTTCTTTATCAAGGAAGTTGGTTATAATTTAGATTCTTTATAAGATTCAGTTATACAACTACCATGGAATACAGAATATAGAAAAATGGAGACTATTTCCATATAAATATCCTTCCTGATTTAATTTTCTACTAGTAAAAATCGTATCTTCCAACCGTCTCAAATATGTCACCTGGTCTTGTCAAGTCTGTCTACTCAATAAATCTAGAGTACTTCCCGTCATTTCTTTATCTCTACTGCCGCCTGCCTATCCCACCTCATCCGCAGCTCCTCTCCTCACATTAGCGACATCAAAATGCCTGCAATTTCAGGAAAATGCTAGGGAGCTTTACATATTGGGGCTCTCAGTGCTGAAATGTGTTTCTTCATTTGTTCTTTTCTTAAAATAGGACTCATTTTTCATGTGTGAACCATACTGCAAGTCTAGCCTTAACTCTCCAGGTAGATGAAATCACTCTTTCCTACCATGCTAATAATTAACTTTCAATGAAGTTGTATTATTATATCACCTATTATGTATTTGACTAGTTTTATTATGTGTCAGTCTCTTCTTTAACTCTGTAACTTCACTGTGGGAACAGATCCTCAAAAAATCAGTTTAATGAATAAATATATTAATAGTATCACAATAGTTAACATATAACTGATGAACTATAGAGAAATGCCTTAAAGATTGCAATTGGTATAATATATAACAAGCAAACTCCCTTTAGTAATTTGAATAGAAAACGATTAATAGTAAATAATAGAAAGGCTATTTCAAATATATGTGTGTATATATATATGTATATATATAAACATAGGCCGTCTATATAAATATATATAAACATAGGCCATTTATATACATATCTATACTTGCATGTCTTCAATTAATTTGGTAATATCTAATAGTAGCATTTTTAGAGACACTTCAAAGAAAGACTATAATTTATTACCTGAAAAGCAGCCATAAATTTAATTGTTTTATTTTATCAAAATTAGATGGACAATCTATAAAAAGTTGTGAGTTTTATATCCCAAAATAATAGCTATACTATGTAGTTAAATTATTACAACATAAACTAATTTTGGAAAAAAAGTTAGGGAAATAAACTATTTTATTAAAATTGATAATTTATTATATATTATAACCTTAAATTAAGCTATAATTAAAAGACATTTCCTATTAGAAGATTTTTCACATACAACACTTCAAAATATTATCCTAAAGCAAATACTGTTAATTAGATGAATTCATCAAGGAGGAAAAAATACGACTTTCAAAGCAATATAACAATAAGTAGGATATTTGCAGGGTTAATTTCAAAGCATTTTAGGGAATGACACATCAATCAACCTGACAAATCTTACATGCAACATTGTCAATTTTCCTGAATTATGTATTGATTTTTAGATGGTGACTTGGAAATAAATGTTGAAATAGCTCCATAGGAATTAAAGTTCTTTTATCCCCCGTGAATTCCAGGCCATGCTTCATTTGTCCCTGTGGCCATTAATGTAATACTAGACGAATACATGCTGCAGTAATTGATGTCTATCCAAAACTTGAACTGTTAGCAATATGGTAACTTAAATTATGTCTCATCTTTTCTGAGAGTGTTTACATTTTATCTAGTCTATCTTTTTTCCTGTAAATACAACCATCCTCTCATTCCATGAATCCTCCTCATTTTGGAACAGAATATATAGTGCTGGTCACTTATAAAGATATCAACATTTAGCTCTTGTAGGAAAGATGACTGGTACTAGTAGTTTATGTTGGATACTAGTAGTTTAATGGAGTTTCCTGTTTGTAGACTACTTAAGCATGAATGCTCTTTGCTTACATAATATATTCAGCAACAAATCCAAAGCAGTTTACAAATGTAAATTGCTTAAACTTTACTGTTAAAATTTTAGAAGAATGTGGAGATGATCATGGTTTTGGCTCTGGAAATTCAGTCAACTATAAATGAGATATTCCACACACAAAACACTTTTAGGGGCTATGATCAGAGTCATTGCAGGTTTCTCTCCAAGGCTTTTTCTAGGTCCCTGACCTTGAAGCAGCACAGATGAGTCCTGATCACTTGGTACAGAGCCCCCCATCTTTGGCTCAATTTTACCATGAAAGAAATAAAGGCAAGTGACATGTTAATTTGTTTAAATTAATCACCACATATTAATTTTTTTAAATATTCAAGGATGCCACCCATATTGTCTTTGTCTAACTCCTGTTTTGCAAAAGAAAAAGAAGAAACTACACTGGAAATTCAGCAGCATTTGGAAGTAGGATTTATTTTGCTTTGGCTCTAGCACTGTTTGAGATATTAGGCATTATTTTTCAAGGGCCTGAGTATTGTTCCAAGGAGACAGAAATGTTAGTATTGAAAGTATTGAATATAGTAAGTATTGAAAAATACTGAATCAATGAAAAAAAGAGAATCATCTTAAGGAACTTCCATTGGAATCTACTGACATTTTCTATTTAGACACATAGTGACAATTTGATTATCCCTTAGATGGATTTAAGGTCTTCTCATTGGGGGCAGATCTGTTAGGGGATGGCGCTTCACTGTTCTGAAGCAGTTCACTCACCTCTTTGGGTGCATCAGCTTCAATGAATTCAGAATAAATCATCCTGGCTTTGGAAGCGATTTTTTCTGCATTTGTCGTTTTTTTAAAGTCTTCACAGGCAAGCCAGAACTCAACATTTTCTTCACTAAACTCTGATTTTAGAAATGTTCGAAAAGCATCTAGACCAGCTATGAAATATATGAGAAAAACTTTTGTATAATAGCATACAGAGTAGTAATATGACCAAAACGAGAACATTGTATAGTATGAGCACCTACTGAGTATTCAGTGGCAAATATTGAGCGTTCCACCTAAATGTAGTGTATATTTTAGTTGCTAGTTTTAGGAGAATTTATTTTGGATTAGCAATTGTTAACATAAAAAATATATATTTCTACAAGGAGATTCGCTAACCAAGAAAACCTGTACTTTTTCTATTTGAGAAATCTAAAGTTTGGCGGTCTTGACGGTAGTCACTTCACAGGAAGTGCATGGATCTTGCTGTTAAGGTTTATTGCACTAAGCCCAGGTCAAAGTAATGACGTTATACTCAGCTCAGGGTCAGAATGTGTTTGTTGCTATGAGTTGGTAAGTAACAAAATTTGATGCCAAAGTGTTAAATTGTATTGGTTTGGGCTTAAAGCAAAGGAAGAAGAGCTAGCATTTACTAGTTTTGGGTAAATATACAGCCAACTCAATCTCAAAGCCGAGAAAGTAACTGGCAAGATATTTGGTGTGAATCCTTCTCTCCTGTGTCAATAAGCAATTTTAATTCCATAAAGTAAATACAAACATGTGGGTTCTCCTCCAATGCTGCCTTACGTAAAACATTGCTGCTTTCCATTCTCCCTTGCAGTACCTGTTCATGGTGTCTTCCTCCTCCTCCCAGGTATTATCCTTAGCATGCACTTCTCCAGAAACTTTAGACCAGGAACTACAAACGGACTCACTTACTCACAGGCTTGTTTACTTTGGCTTGCCTATGATATGCTCTTTTAAATTTAAGAACAACCGGCAGGGCTTGCAGTCCGTGATTCCCGCGGGTCTCACCTCTTCCCCTTATCTTACTTTCAGTCAAATTTACTTGTTCCCAGAGGTATTTGATATTGTGACCATTTGTTTAGATCCTCCCTTCTCTATTTTCCTCATCACAACGTGCCAGGAAACATTCTCCTTTGGCATACCCAGGGCTTACATGAGAAGGTAAACGCCTCTAGTTACACAACAGGTCGGAAAGATCATGATGGTATTCCCACTGCGGACAAAACTAAACCAATACATGTGGGTCATGTTATTCAGTGTCACAGCTTGTACCCTTTTTCTGGCTGCCTCTGTGAGAATGTATATCTCTCCGAGGAGTAAAACATGTCAGCACTTTTGCCACTCAGAGAAATTTGCCTTCCAAAATGTGGGTGGTTTTCTCCCCCACCTGCCAGGAGGGCTCCCTTTGCATGTGCTCCAAGCAGCTGCTCCTTTCCTGCAGGCGAAGAGAGTTAATCCTTCAAGTTCCAAATTTCAGGAGAAGTAAGTTTTTGGAAAAGCAGGGGATAAACAAAATTGGCTACAGAAATAGAAAATAATAAAAGAAAAGTGAATGAAAAAAGGATTAACTCTGTTGTTTATGGGTTGTTGCCTGTAGAAAGCAAAAGTGAAGTTTATCAAGATAGAAAAGGACTTCCTGGGGCAGAATTAAAGCGTCTGAAAACACTGGATTAAAATAGATTTAACAGATTTTTAAAAAGTTATTTGAAATAAAGTTCAAATAACAAGTCATTGCAAAAGGTTATCAGGTGCCAGTTAAAAGTCTTGGTTGAAATACTGGAGAGTGGTTGTGGTTAATATATGAGCGCTATATAAAAATTCAATTAACTTCACATTCCTCGCATTTAAAAATACGTCCAAGAAGTTTCTGTGACACAAATTTAGTTATAAAAATCCTCTTAGTAACACTCAATTAAAATTTTTCTTGAATTCAGTTCAAACAATGATGAATTTCAGAGATTTAAGCAGAATTTATGCTAAGATCTGTTTTATATAGAAAATAAAGTGTTATTTAATAATATGAAAAGAATATTGTAGAATCATGCCTGGCAATATTTTATATGTGCATCATCAAGGCATATGGAGCTTCTCCTTAGGAAGATTTTCTAAATGCATCCGAGAGAGATGGGAAGTTAGAGATCAACATACAATTATTATTTTCTCCTGCTCGCCACTTATTTAATGAGGGGCTACTCTCAACTAACAATGTTTTCCTCCTCCCATAGCTTGGTTTAGGACCCAATGGAACAAAATAAACAACTTAAACCACTAAACCTGGGGCTAGTTACCTCTGTGTTGAACATGATATTTTGTTGATCTACTCCGCTATACATAGTTTCAATGTTCAGAAGATGCCAAATGATTTTAAAGTAATATGGTACATAAAATTATTATCAGAGGGCACGCTCCACAGAATGGAATCCTTACTGGTTAGTATCAACAAAGGGTGTTAAATGGAATATGTCAGCATTATGGGGTGAAAACTAAGCTAATGCATATGCTTAGTGCATGCAAAGTATGTCTCCAAATCAACAAAAACAACTAGGTAATTTGTTAAGTCCTTTAGCTGTTTAAAGCATTAGAAAGCATTTGTGCTATTGCCATATCTCTGGTATTATAAAAAGCAAAACCAAACTGTTCAGATGAATCTATGACTTTTCTATTTCATGTGGGCATGAAATATAAAATCCCAGAGGGTATGCAGAGAAAAGAATTGGCCTTCATCTCACCCTTCCTGCCTCTCCTCTGTAGCACTGTTGTATAGACTTCCACTACTCTGGAGCCTTCTGAGTCACAACACACAGAGATAATTCAGTAAGGCTTTCAGCAAACTTGATCTGTCCCATTGGTTATACACTTAAGGAGAAAGGAAATACAGCACTTAACACTTAGAAAACTGCAATTTCATATTCTAATGTCTTTAATGTATCTTCTTAGGTGGATTCTGGAAGTTACACGGATTATTTGATGTTTATGCTTTAAAAATTAGTTACTTAGAAATACTATGTTTATAGTATCTAAATTCATCTAAGTCAGTCTAACTTTATACATAAATAAGTAGCTATGAAGAATTTATTCAGCTTTATGTGTTTTACATTTTTCTAATCTAATTTTTATGTTTATGAATTTAAAATAAAATGCCATTTGATTTATACAAATAATACTATATTATAAACATTTTCTATCTGTGTTTCACAGTGCCATTTTTCCCCTTTCAGATGAGATAGAATTGCTGATTATTTGTAACACAAACAGAAGTTATATCTTTGTAAATGATTATTTTGTATATAACTTGTGTCGACTAAGATATTGTGTTAAAGCCTAGGATATTGTATTTATAATTGGCCAAAATGACCTTACTGAATATCATTCTATCAATTATAAATACATATTCACAATATACATATTAATGTACAGATATGCATTTTAATATGTTTTCATATTCACTGAAAATGAGAATAACTCAATTGATATAAAGTACTTTAAAATACTTTTTATTTGGGCCAAGAGTACGTGTAAATCACGTGATTTATTTAAATTTTCAACTTTTCAACAGTTTGTATGTTTCTTTCAACTTGTGCCAAAGGCTGTCATGATATACATCAAATTATGGTGAGCCAGCTGGGTGCGGTGGCTCATGCCTGTAATCCCAGCACTTTGAGAGGTCGAGGCTGGCAGATCACCTGAGGTCAGAAGTTCTAGATCAGCCTGGCCAACATGGCGAACTCCCGTCTCTACTAAAAATAAAAAAATTAGCTGGATGTGGTGGCATGCCCCTGTAGTTCTTGCTACTCAGGAGGCTGAGGCAAGAGAATCCTTTGAACCTGGCAGGCGGAGGTTGCAGTGAGCCAAGATCTCGTTACTGCACTCCAGTCTAGGTGATAAAGTAAGACTCCATCTCAAAAACAAAAAACAAAAACCAAAATTATAGTGAGCCTAGGGCTGGCGCAGTGGCTCGCACCTGAACCCTGGCACTTTGGAAGGCCGAGGCAGGTAGATCACTTGAGGCCAGGTGTTTGATACCAACCTGGAAGACGTGGTGAAACGCTGTCTCTACTAAAAGTACAAAAACGAGCCAGGCCTGGTGGTGCCTGTCTGTAATCTCAGCTACTCAGGAGGCTGAGGAATGAGCATCACTTGAATCCGGGAGGTGGAGGTTGCAGTGAGCTGAGATCATGGCACTGCATTCCAGCCTGATTGACAGAGTGAGACTCTGTATTAAAAAAAAAAGCTAAAGTGAGTCTAAGGAACCGAAAATTTCTCTTGATACTTTGAATTTTCCTTTTGTTTTAAAGTACAGAGTTCCTACAAACTTATTTTAGGCCCAACCTGATTCCATTTAGATTTTATTTTTTTATGAATTTATGATTGTCAAGAATTTTAAACTTCATTAAGTTCATACTTTATGATATGTTACCAACTTTCAGAATTTATTTATATTTAATTATTGTATTTTAAGCCTATTATTAGCTAGATCTTACCTTGGTTGGCTAAAAGTGTGTCCATATTTTCAGACCATGTCATTGCTTCTGTAGTTGGTGACCTGTAGAAACAGCATCTACCCTTGAAAATAGCATTGTGATCTTTTTCTTCTGTAACCAGTAATAATATTTGAGCTATGTATATTTTGAATTACATCATTCTAATGAAGTTCATGCTGTTAATCAAACAGCCAAAGGTCAAAAAGTTATATAATGTTATTTTACAGTAGATAGTTATAGTGACATAAAGTGGGATGTAATTTGACATCAGCAAATTATTTATTAATCTAGCTGACAGTGTTAATATCATTTGAAAATTCTAATAAAAGCGTAAAAGTTATTGGTTCTGTGGATCAATGGTGAATATCTTTTCAACTATGAATATATTATTTGTTAATTTATGTAGCATTACTCTAGTCAAAAAGTTATGATAGCAATGGTGATGAATAAGCTATTTTCT
This sequence comes from Sapajus apella, assembly GCF_009761245.1. Lineage (NCBI taxonomy): Eukaryota > Metazoa > Chordata > Mammalia > Primates > Cebidae > Sapajus > Sapajus apella. Next base: position 271,260 of record NW_022437072.1, on the reverse strand, counting down.
AAGTTTTTGTAGTATAAAAATTACCTATTTCTTAATTATGCATCTCAAAAAAGCTCAAAAACGTTTTAAGAATTTCTATCATGTGATGATCTTAAAAACATTTTGTTCATAATATTTCAAAAAGTCTTTTCCTACTCTGAGGCAGCCTTTATTTCTCTTTAGACTGGTATACTTCTAGGTCTGATATGATTTATTTAAATCTAGGAATCTGTCAAGACAGAATAATATCTTTTCCAAAGCAGTCAAAAAATTTATAGACTTAAGTCTTCTGCAGAGTGTTACTTTTGGGGATGTGATGTAGAAATAATAAATCAGGTTTAAGATATAAATTTTTTGAGATGCAAATACATCATATATTATTCCTCTTAATAAACAAAGATCCTGATGAAAGAAGCCCCTATCCATAGAATGCATCTTCTGCCCAGAAAAAAAACACGTTGGATTATATAGCTGTGATGTACAAATGACTTAATTATAGAAAGAGAGGGTCCAGTTTAAAGTTTGTATTGAAATTATCAGTAAAATAGAGAAAAACTCATATATGTTAATTCTAATAAAAATTTTGTATTTGCACAGCAAGGTGACTAATCTTAAATAGATTAGGGTGAAGTGATTCCTACGCTTTTGCCTTCTATGACTTCCTGTGATTTGCTGCAGTTTTATAGTTTTCGCTAGGATTGGTTGTACTCCCTCTCCTGGTGCAGCTGCTGTTGCATTTTCAGCTGATAATGGTCATCCTCGTTGAGGACACACAGTGAAGACAATGTAGCTAAGAACTCATTTTACTGTTTTCCATTGCTCACATTTCCAATCTTAAATTTCCTTCACCAGTTGTAAGCAGCTGACTTTCTTTCCTCTCTTGACTTAGTAAATCTTGCAGACACAAGATTACCTGCGAAACCATTTGGAAATGGTGTTTTTTCTTTTTTTTCATTCAAATGGACACAAAAATTGTGTTTTTCAGTTTCTATCTTTCATAAATGGAGGATGAGACACAATCCTAGATTTAATTTTACATTGAAGAGATTTTGTGTACTCTATAACCTGTTTCTCGAATAAGCTTATATTTTATATAACTCAAATATTAGATCCTTTAGGAATTCTAAAGTTATCATATGGTCATTTAAAATACACATGCTTAAACATATTCTTATTTGTACACTAAAATTTGGTTGTTAGCAGGGTATTCAAATTAAAAGCTACTTAGACCTGTGGAACATATTCTAATGAATAGGATAGAGAGGAGCCTGGCCATGCAGAATGCCCATTTTGAATGAGGAACAGGTTTCCAGGAAAAACAGTGAAAAATAGGATCTAGACAAATTCATTCAAAGACAAACATCTATATTCCCATTAGTATGTAAGTTATCTGATGACAGGACTAAATGTTATTTTCTAGCACCAAGAACAGTGTGTCTAGTCTATGAAATATTGAACATATTAACAAGTAAACAAAAGATGACAAAACTGCAACTACTGGCGCATATTAAAGCCTTCAATGGAAGAGGGTAAATGGCCTTCAAAATTCTGATAAATTACAATGATAAAAAATTATTGAAAGGTATAGCTAAATTGTATTAGCTTCAAAGACATAGGGTGTTCTGGGCAAGAGAAGAGGAAAAATGCTGTGAAAATATCGCTGGGGAATTAATGGATCATGATGGACCTCACTCTCAACTCTGAGGTGTATAAGGTTGAAGAGAATAGCCAGCATCCACTTAGAAGGCGTCAGGACAAGTCGTGTCCTTTAGGGACAGGTGGGTTTTACTTAAGTCAGAAGCAAAAAGGCATATTCCATGAAGAGCTTTTTGGACGTAAAGGAGTATTTATAGAATGAAGGCATTTAAATAAATAATAGCCGTTTTTATTGTCTTCATTAATGTAGAGAAGCAGTGAAAGAAAGAAAGCAAAGTGTAGGAGATGGTATGGAACCAAGGATAAAAGAAAAGTTCCTAATGTTCTGAATTATGGAGATATAGTATTATAGATATAAATATTTGAAATATAGAGATCTATATTTGAATCTGAAACATAGTAAAATGTTACAGATATTTTATAGATAAACACATGGAATACTATAGGTAATAGAATTATGGATGTGCGACTATCTTCGTATTAATTAAGGTCCACAAAATGCTGACATGGTTATAAAGAGAAAATACTGCCCATCAGCTCTGAAGGAGTACTTCTACTGGCATGTAACAATGCTTGGAATGCCCTCAGCTCATTCTTTTCTAGCCTATTTCTTATCCTGAAAGGTGAATTTTGACTATCTGAGATGTTGAAAGAGTTGGAGGTCATACAGCACTTCTTTTAAGAAATTAGGTAAAATGTAACTATTTTAAGAAGTAATGCTTGTTTGTTACCAGTTAAAATTGTAAAATTTGGGGTTTCTTGTCATTTTGTGGAAGAGCAAATTGTGGCATATATGAATAAACTGAAATATAATATTTATCACAGCACTAAAATGCACAGAAATGTATTAGATGTTTACAATGTATACCATATTGTGTTAAGCATGTCATATACTTTACCTCATTTCATCTTGAAAAATAACAGTCTGTTTTATTCCAATATTACCAATGAGTAAAGAGGGTCAGGTATACAAGTAAGTAGTGTAATATTCCACAGACAATAATGGACAGAGTTAGAATTGAAACACAAGTGTGTCTGCTTTAACCCAAATTCTTTCATGTTTCTTAAATACAAGAGATGAGTTAATACACATATATTTGTACTTTATTCATGTTTTAGAACATTTATAATAACTATCTGGAAAGTGATTTTTCTGTAATAGAGATTTATCATACTTCATAGAAACATATTTCCTCTAAATAATAGTGAAATTGTGGTAACTAGCTGCTCAATTGAAAGTTTACACAAGACAGAGATTCTTAAAGCTTGTGTATTATCAAATAAAAATAGGACATGTCTTATGGTAGATGGGAGTAAGAAATATCATCTTGTGTTTTCAAGAAATGTAACTATATAAATGCTAAGAAAGAAATTTATTGAATAAAAGTTGAAGAAAAAAGAGGGTGATTGATTTTAAACTCTACTGACTTGGTTGATTTTTACTTGATATGTGTTATCTGAAATAAATGGACAATGGCCACGCCCTCATTTCTTTTTTTTCTTCCTTTCATTGAATTTTAACAGAAGTTTTGTCTGGCTCTTCTCATTTGTGTGTTTATTTCTCGTAAAATTGGGATGCATAATCAGAGTAGGTTTTTGTTCGTGTATGATTTGCCATGAAAAGTCACTGTGTCTTGAGCCAAAATGACACTTCGTACTTCATGGGGTTTTGGCTGTTTTCCTTTCTATTTTCTTCATTAGGCAGGTGCCATCAAGGCTAGCAGTACCCATATTATATGTCCGGAGAAGAGCCAGGCCAGATGGGAACTGCGTGAAAGCTACCAGTTATCTTGCTAATTGTGCCAGCTAGAACCAGTTGTATTGCATTAAAAAATGTGGAATCCAACAACTTAGCTGTTCACACTCAATTAGCAGTGTGCTGGAGAATGGAAAACTCAAGCAAGGAGTCCATGTGCTCCAGGAAGTGACAGCTGCTTCCTTACCCAGCATTTAATATCCATATAAAAATTTTTCAGTAAGTATTGTGATAATTTTTGCAAGGATCATGTCTATGTTATGTCTCTAATTCAGCTCATAATTTTAGAAAGCATTACATAAAGAAAGCTCAGTGGCCTATCTTGACTTTATAATCTTTCTTTAGCCCACATAAAGAATAAATCGCAAAAGTAAGCCACAAATTCTTGACATATTTTCAAAAAGAATAGAGAAAGGAGAAAAAATCAGGAAGAAAGCCAACTATTAGAGTATTTATCATAACTGAAGGATGTAAACATCGAGACTAAGGAAGGCTCAAATGCTTCATTTGTACACATTCTGGGGTAAAAATAGCTGGAAACAGCAACTCACTTCACTGGCATTTTTCGTTCCACTGTCTGTCACAGATGATGCCGAGTTTCTCTTTCTGACTGATCTTCAAGCTGAAGGTAATGTGACAGCAGGAACATTACAATTAGTGTGCAAATACCTATCCTCTGGGTTACAAATTGCATTCTTTAAATCATGCTATTCTCAGCTTTTTTTCATTTTGCTATTAACTTTTCATTGGTCAAAGCACTTAAACATCTAAGTAATAAATAACACTTCAAAGAAATGTTACATTTCTCTGAGCCTATGGCATCATTGAAATAAATTTCGTTTGAAAGTTTGTTTTCTAAAGTTCATATTAATCTATTTACAAGACAACTATTGTTCACAGGAGGTTAAATCAATATATACTATGATATACATATTGAAATATATATATATATATATATAGTTAGTATTCACCTTTACATCTTTAATCTAAAACATCATTTTGTTTCCCTTTGTTCTTTGATTTTCAGAGAATCTGAGGAAGGCTCTATATTTATACTTATCTTAAACAGTTACATATGTTTAGCTATTTAAGCAATTTTACTCATGAACTAAAATATTCTAATAGACACTGCAGTTTTATTTGAAATTTATGCAGTTTTTATAGCTTAGTAACATACATTTCTCTCTTACTTGTAACCGTGGATCTCATGTCATTTTATGCCAATATTTCTTTATGCAATGAGATGTTTAATGTAATAAGGCTAATGTATTTATCAAAATAAAGGCAATATATTGGTAATTTTAATTATAGTCAAAGTTTTATAACTCCATGCTTTGTCAAGCTTTTACCTCAATGCAATAGAGTTCTTTGGTAGTAAAATTCAACTGTTACGTGTTTATGACCCTCAGTGTCAATTAAAAACTCCTGAAAGATTGACAGTTTTTAAGGTGGGAAAAAAAAAAGGAGTGAGAAGAAGGTGGAAAATGTTCTTTTCTTTGACTTAGCGTGGAAGTGCCCTAGTTGATCTATAGAAATCCTTAGTATGAGTGGCCCTGGACTAATGAGATTGAGAGAAGTAGAAGAAATGACCTAAAAATTCAGTGTATCATTAAGAAGGGAAATCATCAATTAGCCCAATCCCTTTTGTTAATTCAAGCACCATTAAGTAATTTTCTTATGATAAGCAAAAACTGATTCATTAAACATATTTTGACTTTTTGTTTTGCTCAGGGGGATAATGAAGTCTTAATTTTATAATATATGTTTGAAAATAGTACAGTTTGGAAAATAAACTATCAACATTTAAAGAACCCTCTTGGTAAAAATAAATGCAAAGTCTTTAAGAAATAGGAGTCAGGATTAGGTTTGTTTTACATTAAAACATTAAAACAAAAATTTAAATTTCTATTTTGAGTTCAGTGCAATTGTAAGCATGCTTTTTCTCATAAATCCTTCCACAACCACAATTATTGCTTGTTTAATGTGCACTTTCCATTCCTTTCAATCTTCTTTTCTTTGTTCAGAAAAACTAAGAATTGGATTTTATTTATCAAACTTAAGACTCATAATACAATGGGCAGGTGAGGAAATAAGCTTTTTTCTTAGGCTGAATGATGCTTTATTGTATCTTGACAATTCAATGTATGTTAACAAAAGATTGCATGTAGATTCTGTTGGGGCATCTAAATATCATCAGCTTGTAGTCCAACAGGTGTAGACGCCATTATCAGAGCTTATGCACAGCATGGCAAGCTAAGCATACAACCTTCCCTGCAAAGATGTTTGTGTCCTAATGCCTGCGACACCTGAATATATGACTTTTTGTCACAAAAGAGAAGTTGATTGTCCTAGATTTCCTGATGGACCAGGTGTAATTATTATTATTATTATTTTTAGTTCATGTTCTTTGCAGTGACATGGATGAAACTGCAAACCATCTTTTTTTTTTTTTAAGAAAAAAGAAAGAAAGAAAGAAAAAAGAATGAAGGAGAGGAAGGAAGAGGAAGAGGGAGAGAAAACAGGAGTGTTGCTTTATTGCCCAGGCTAGAATGCAGCCTAAAAATGGATATTGAAAACCTCCTTTATGCCATTAATTGTGCTTAATAATGGAGACAGGAATAAATGAGGGAAGAAAATAACAAACAAGCAGCCAATCAATATTTCATTTAAACCTGTAAGTAGGTGTGATGTGGTACTGATAAGAGTGTATATTTTGTGTATTTAAAGTGGAGAGTTCTATAAATGTTTATTAAGTTTACTTGTTCTGGATCTGAGTTCAGGTCCTGGATATCTTTGTAATTTTCTGTATCATCGATCTGTCTTAATATTGATGTTGAAGTCTCCCACTATTATTGTCTGGGAGTCTAAGTCTCTTTATAATTTTTATGTATTTGGGTGTTCCTGTATTGGGTGCGTATATATTTAGGATCATTAGTTGCATTGATCCTTTTACTATTATGTAATGTCCTTCTTTGCCTCTTTTGATCTTTGTTGCTTTAAAGTCTATTTTATCAGAGGCGAGAATTGCAACTCCTGCTTTTTATTTATTTATTAATTTTTGCTCCCCATTTGGTTGGTAAATCTTTCTCCATCCCTTTGTTTTGAGTCTTTGTGTATCCTTGCATGTGAGATGGGTCTGGATGCAGCATACCGATGGGTTTTGGCTGTGTCTTTTGATTGGGGGATTTAGTCGATTTAAATTTAGGATTAATGATAATATATGTGAGTTTAATACTGCCATTTGATGTTAGCTGGCTGTTTTGCCCATTAGTTGATGTAAATTCTTCATTATGTTGATGCTCTTTACTTTTTGGTATATTTTTGGACCAGGTGTAATTATAAGCGGGGAGGAAGAAGGGTTAAAGTCTAGTAGTAGGATATTTGAGAATGAAAACAAGATGTTGGAGTGATGTGAGAAAGGGCTCAAACCAAGGAATGTAGGTGGCCTCTAGAAGCTGAAAAAGGCAGGGGAAGAGACTGTCTCCTCAAAGCCTCCAGAAGCAGCCAGCCCTGCCAACACCTTGATTTTGACCCAATGAGACTGATTTCGGACTTCTAGTTGATATGGTTTGGCTGTGTCCCCACCCAAATCTCATCTTGAATTGTAGCTCCCATAATTCCCATGTATTGTGGGAGGTACCTGGTGGGAGATAACTGAATCATGGGGGTGGTTCCCCCATGCTGTTCTTGTGGTAGTGAATAAGTCTTACGAGATCTGATGATTTTATACAGGGTTTCTCCTTTTGGTTGGCTCTTTCTCTCTTATCTACCACCATGTAAGATGTGCCTTTCAGCCACTGTGATTGCGAGGCCTTCCCAGCCAAGTGGAACTGTGAGTCCATTAAACCTCTTTTTCTTTATAAATCACCCAGTCTCAGATATGTCTTATCAGCAAAATGAGAACAGACTAATACGGGTACCCTGGGCTCTAAGATAATAAATGTGTGTTGTTTTAAGCAACTAAGTTGATGAACTTTTACTAAAGCAATAGTAAATGAATACATCTAGGGAACTCCCCTCCTTAAAACCCTGCCTAAAAGAAGGTAGGTAAGTAATAGAATAGGCATAAATTTTGAGACAAGAGTAAGAAGTTCATATGCAAATGTGGATTATTCATCTGGACAATAACCGTGACATTTCTGAGTCTCTTTGCTATTGATAGTACTGATAATACCTGTCTCACAAGGCTACTGTGTGAAACTAAAAGGAAATATAACAAGCCAACACATCTTGTATAGGATTATTTATTTTGTTTCCTTTCTCCTTATTTGACATTCACAGAACCATGGTTAAAATAATAATATGGGAGATCTTATGGACAATACTGTCGTGCAATCAACGGAAATTTCTGTGCAAAGAGATGAGATTTATTCTGCAATATTTTTGAATATGTAACTTGTACAAGAAATCATAGATAGGTGCCGTAGAAATACAAAACTTTAATCAGACAGTATAAAATTGTTAATTCTGCATAATTAACATGACGAGGCTGTGTGTGGAATAATTGTAAGACTGAGAATAAAGGCAGGTGGGAAAGTTAGAGATCATGTTTAACTCCATCAATATGTATAATTTTTATTTGTCAATTACAAAATTAGTTAATTTAAAAAGTAAAGGGGAATTGACAGAATCATAGGAGATATTTCTTTTTATTTTCAGTTTATGGGCTAAGTGAATGACACAAATTATCCTCATAAACCACTTCAGGGCTATCATGTTTTGGGGAACGGGTCTTTGCAGTCAACTTCCTGGTTTAAAAAGTAACATGGTTCTTTGTCCTGGAAATTCTAAGAAAATCTTTTAAAAAGTATAGCTGGTCCAAGCATGAGAGGACAAGGCTGGCTGTAGATAGACGGAAGAGGAAACATCAGTGGGATTATGCCTGTGCAGAGGAGACGGGGTGAAGAGGGTCAGAGGAACAGATTTCCAATCTGGTAGCCTGAAAGAAGGATGTTTCCACTCATGACCATGCCAGTGGATTAAAAAAACAGGGTTAGGAAAATCAATTTATAAAAAAAGTTTAGAAATGTGTAGAACATTTAGACATGGTTTGCTTAACTTTCCTGTCAGAGGTCATAGTATTTTTATAGGCCTATTCAAAGACAATATAGATCATGTAAATCTACATGAGGCTCCTCTATTAGCCAAAGAAAATACTGCTGTTTATAAACTTCATTATTAAAGATAGGATAAAAAAGTTAATACAAATTTCATTCTGGTACTTTATAATTTAAGCAGAAGTACCATATTTTATCTTGATACAAGTGCTAAACAAGGCTTATATTTTTTAAAAATATGCTGATTTAGATTGTATAACATCCAAGTGAGAATGTCATGAAAGATTTGTGGAAAAAACACAGTAATATTTAAAATAATTGAGCATTTTTATCTGATGATAGTGAAAATGCTTCAAGCATATGTGTCAGAAACTTTCTGAGAATTATCTCCTTGGTTATTATTCTATGAGATAGTCAATATTTTCATTCTTATTTTAAATATGAGGAAGGTAAGACTCAAAGAGGTTAAATAACTTGCTCGGTTTTACATATCTAGAAAGGGGAAGGTTTGGAGTAAGACTGAGTAGGGGCGACTTGGTATTTAAGTGGTAACGATAGTTAAATCTGTTAGACTTAGTTTAACAGGTGAAGTGACAGAGAAAATGGAGCTGAGAACTGAGGGGCCTAAATGTTCATTTATTCAATAAATATTTAAATACTTTAGTGACTGCTGAATGTAGAGCAACACCTATATTTTAAGAATAGAAAAGGGACATGATCTAGGGAAGAAGATTTAATGCAATAAGCCAGAGAAAAGCTGGCTTATTCCAGAGTGGCATGGAATTTCCTTTAAAAACACTGTTCACAGACTTTTGGGAAAAAGAAGGATTGATCAAGAGGTCAGATGACAGAGGTTAAGGAGAATGAGGAGCAATAACATGCTGTGAAATCTGTTAAGATGGTCACTTGCACAGGTCACAGCAAAGGAGACCAACAAGAATGAGATTAGATGAGCAGAGCCGTTCACCACCAAACTCCACTGATTGTTATTTGTCTATATTATGTTCCTATTCAAATTATAATAGGAAAAGAAAGATTAATTATTTTTTTTACAATTGTCTTCTTAGATTTATATAATAGGGTTACATAAGCAGTTTATTTTAGGACTAAATAATTTAAAAGTTAATTTTCTTTTTATAAACAAATGGGAAGAGAAAATTATATTTTCTTGATTCTTTGCCTCAAGTCACTGCTATATGAGGTTCAATTTATAAAGCAATGAGCCTGAGTTTTGTATGGTTCATCAATTATTTCTGAGAGCAGTTCTAATAGAGAAGTTAGAAATGATTTGAGCAATGGCAATACCACTGAAATGTGTCTGATCTCCCAAAGTGGCTGCTTGGAAATACAATGCTCATTTGGATGTGTAATTCTTAGGATGCTTGTTGACAAATTGGACACATTACTTGCTAGTCACACTTCATAATTGTATGTCCTGTATGTATTTCTTTGTGTTTTCTTAGAACATGTACTGTCATTGACAGTCCAAGAAAAATCTGCTTTAGTAAAATAAAATATTTAGAAGTTCAGTATTTCTGATGTAAGTAAAAATGTCTTATGTTTTAAAGCTAAATATCATTTTTCACTTTAGTGAATTCATATACCTCAATGAATTAATTAAAATTATAGCATGATATAAAAGTATTATATAAATTAAAAAATCAGCTTTTGGGAGGTAGAGAACGTTTAAATCCGCATTGTAATCTCACAGTCCTTATCCTGTTTGTTATCATTTGACCTGTTGCAGTTTTCCTTTACTATAGCTGAATATTTTTAAAACACAAAGATAAATAGTCATTTAATTGACCTCTTCTCCTGTGTTTTACATTCCTGTCTTGCCATTGTGTATCCACATCATCTGTTAAACTATTGTCCTGAGCTAATCTTTCCTGTCTTTTCTGTCTGGTAAAAACCTCAGTATTCAATGCAAAAACATGCAAGGCAGAGTAGCAGTCATGGGAGATATTAATAAAGCTAAGTAATATAAGTTTAAAAAGAATATTAACTGAAATCTATGTACATCTTTATCCAAAATTTTTTATGACCTTTTTGTAGCTCAATGGAATACCACAGTCTGGGTAGTCGAATGTTGATATACTGAGAAGAATGATTCTTTGTAAATTCTAGCATTTTTAAAATGTACAATATTTGAGATGGTGTTAAGATTCTCTTAATATTTTGGGTCACTAATGCCTAATTAAAAAATGGAAGAAACACAAATTTAAGTTATATGTGTCTATTACATCCAAATAGATTTTAAGCATTGCATACAAGATCATTGACTATTTTATAAGGGAGTGGCTTGATATCTTTTATGATATATCACTAGAATAAATTGTCAAAGCCATGGTATAAATTAAAATTTATTTAATTATGTTATATTGCAACCATATCCAAATTTCAACTATGGATAACTTGTACCCTCCTATTTATAAACTAATCTGAATAGACAAGGAAAAAGACAAAATTCTCACCAAGCCAATCACTTTTTAAACCCTTAACTTGTGAAATTTAGTTTTCTAAAATGGAGAAGGTGAAAGACAATTAAAAACTATGCACTTTTGTTGCAAGTATTATAAAATATTTGGCTTGATTCTTAGGGATATTCAACCATTCAATTTTTTGACAGGTTAAATGGGTTTCTCCTAATATGTAGGTTATTGCTGAAGACTCTCTTTTTTAACAGTTTTAAAAAGGCAGGAAGTCATCTAACATGTGCAGGGAATCAGATAGTAACCATGTCTTCCATTGAATTTACCATTCTTTGACTACTTGAGCCCTTTTAATTTTATTTGTTTATTTATTTATCTATTTATTAGATGGAATTTCACTCTTGTTGTCCAGGCTGGAGTGCAATGGTGCAATCTCGGCTCACTGCAACCTCTGCCTCCCGGGTTCAAGCGATTCTCCTGCCTCAGCCTTTCAATTAGCTGGGATTACAGGCACCCATCACAATGCCTGGCTAATGTTTTGTATTTTTAGTAGAGATGGGGTTTCACTATGTTGGCCAGGCTGGTCTCAAACTCCTGACCTCAGGTGATCCACTCGCCTGGGCCCCTAAAGTGCTGGGATTACAGGTGTGAGTCACCATGCCCGGCCTGAGCCTTTTAATCTTCTGATAAGTGGTGCTTAGACTTGACTTACAGACTGGCTACAGGAAATTCAGAAATGTCATGCATACATTAATTTTCAATTAATTGAATTTTAGAAAATATGCTTTATGCCAAAGAACATGACACAAGTTGTTAATCTGGATGCATCTTTGTTGATTTCCCGCTGCTTACCTAGAAGTTTAAAATTCTGGCCTGGCAGTGTGTAAACTGTTTTTCTAAAACGCAGGTGTTTCTGTTTACCCTCTCAGACACACTGACTGCCTGGTATTCCCTGACAGTTCCACCATTTTATAGTTATTCCTGTTCATGAAATTTCCTCTACTTGGAATTCTCTACCCAGTTTCTGTCTTCTGTAATTTCTCAAGCCTTTGGTGTTCTCTAAAGAACCAACCTCTCAATAACCTTCAGTTGGTAGCACTGTGCTGCCACTGATGTTTCCTACTGCAGTATCCAGTGTACTAGTCTTTTTTCTTATCTAAGGTAGAGATACAGTCTTGTATATCTCACAGCATATAACATAGTGCCTAACACCATATGAATGTCTAGTGAATATTTGCAAAAAGAATAAATGAAATGGCTAGGTACAAAAAACAATATGTAAAACTAAGGAACATACTGAAAAAAATGAGCACCAAAAATGATGAAGAGATTATTAGTAAAATTATCAATGACAGTGATCTGTATTATAAACTGCTATCATGTGTGACACAGTGCATACAAGCTTTATCTAATTTCGTTCTTAGAAAAATTCTAAGATCCTCCTTGTATATGTGAGAAAATAAGCTCAGAGAATCATTTCCTTCTTCCCAAAGTTACTTAGTTTAAGTGGTGGAGAAAGAATTCAAAAAGGTTTAACTGATTCCAAAATCCATGTTTTTTCACAATTTAAAATTTCAAATTATGTTGCAACAAAAGAACAAAAGCACAAGCGTTATTCTGATGACCCATGAAATGATTGTTTTTTAGGGAAGCTATGCTCTGTGAGAACAGTACAACGAACAGGTTTATACAGGATCATACCTTAATACTGTTATTTGTAGGTCCAGATATGGTGATAAATATTTAATTAGAAGAGTATATGAAATACACGTTAAAAAGAGGATTTGTGCAAACTCATTAGGCAGGCTCTCAAGCTTTGTAGTGACATAAGTGGCATGTGGATTATGGTTTATTTTAAAAGATGTGTCAACCCAATTTTCTTGGGGCAAGGGAAAGAAAGTGGAGAAAGAAAAAAAAAAAGAAATGGAATACATAGTTTTTGCAAATTTAACACTATGATTTTACATACTTCAAGCTGTTTATTCTGTGGGACTGTTCTCTTAGAAGTTAAATATACACATTCATAAATATCACATATTGCCTAGTGTCTGTTTAAACTTTTGCAATTCATTCATTTCCAACAGCTCTTCTCTCTTCAGCATTTGTCTTTTTCAGTTTTTCTGTCATAAGTTTCTTATATATATTACAAAACAATTCAGAGGTCCCTTTTTTTATTCTATCAAGTTTTTAAGCTAGAAATAAGAAAAATGTCCAGTGATCTTTCATGATATAACTTTAAAAGTAGATTGTACTCATTGTTCTATGAAAAGATCTAATTCTTCCCCAGATAAAATTCAATCTAGAATCCCAATATAGAATAGAATAGAATAGAATAGAATAGAATAGAATAGAATAACAGAATAGATTAGAATTCACTTCTAAAAAAATGGAGGAATGTTGGTAGAAAATACTTCATAAACTGTATTTGATCTTGACTGTAAAAGTATATAACTATATATTATCTCTTCTTTAAAGATGATAACCTAAAGTGGGCATTAAAATTTTTTACTCATCGTTACGTGACAAGTACACTTTATAAATTAATAGCTACTGGATGTGGAATTGAAGATCAGGTCTTTTTAAGTCCAAATGTATTTTCCACTACACTTACGTGGAAAAGTTCACTGTCTAGAAATGCAGCCTAGGTTAGCAAAGGCATGCAGACCCAAAGACAATGCTATATATACATCTTTTTATAATCACGATGTGTTTAGAGAGCCATATGTTAAATCCAAAGGATTAATAATTTTGAATTATATTTTAAGTTATACAACATGTTTTCTTTTACTTTTTTCAGGTTTTATTTTGAGATAATAATACATTCATAGGAAGATGTAAAGACAGAACAGAGAGGTTTCAGACCCTTTGCTCAGTCTATCCCAGTGGTTTTCATTTTATGTAATTATAGTACTGTAACAAACCAGTAGCTGGCAGTGGGGTGTATGTGTTTGTCCTTTGTCATTTTATCACATGTGTAGATTTACATAACCACCAATGAAGTCAAGACACAGAACTACTCCATTACCGCTAAGCTCTCCCTCATGCTATGCCCTTAGAGCACCCTCTCTGTATCATCTCTGACCCCTGAAAGCCACTCAACTGTTTTCATCTCTGTTTCTTTGTCGTTTTGAGAATATAATAAAAATGCAATCATACCATACATGACCTTTTGAGACTGGCTCTTTTCACTCAGCATAACGTTCTTGCGATTAATCCGCATTATTTAGCATATCCTTGCCTTTTTATTGCTGAGTAGTATTTCATAGTATGTGTGTGTCACTGTTAATTTAACCATTCACTACTTCAGGACACTGGTTGTTTAGGGGTTTTGATCTATGACAAATAGAGCTGCTATGAACAGTGTAGGTATTTGTATAGACATACATTATATTTATCTGGAATAAATGTGGAGGATTACAGTTGTTGGTCCTATGCTGAGTGTATGTTTGTATGTGTGTTTGTGTATATGTGTTTTTAAGAAACTCCCAAACTATTTTCAGAGAGACTATCACTTTATATGCTGCCTGCAATGTATGAGAGGTGCACTGTTTCTGCATCCTAATCAGATTTCTGTTTTGTCATTGAAGACATTTTTATCTGTTCTAATAGATCTGTGGTGATAACTCATCTTGATTTTAATTTGAATTCCCCAACAGCTCCTGATGTTGACCATTTTTTCATGTGATAGTTGCCACCTATATGTTCTCTTCAGTGACGTGCCCCTTGTATTTTACCCCTTTTTCTAATTGTTAGTTGTCATTTTTTTTAATTGTTGAGTTTTCTTTTGTAATTAATTTTTTTTTTTTTTTTTTTTTTTGAGATTTGGGTAGGAGGAGAGTATCTTAGTATCTTGCTCTATCACCCAGGCTGGAATGCAGTGGTGTGACTGGAGCTCACTGACTGCAGCCTTGAACTGCTGGGCTCAGTCCATCTTCCTGGCTCGGCCTCTGGAGTAGCTAGGACTACAGGTGTGAGGCACAGGCGCCATGTCTGGCTGAACTCTTGATTTTTGAGAATTCTTTATGCATAGTAAATATAAACGCTTTATCAGATTTGCAGCTTGCAAATATTGCTTCCTAGTATGTGGCTTGCCTTTTCATTCTCTTAACAGACTTTTTCCACAGAACAAAAAGTTTTAATTTTGGTCAAGTTCAATTTATTGTTGTTTCTTTTATAAATTGTGCTTTTGACGTCATGTCATTGTAATGACTCTTCACCAGGTCCTAGATCCCTAATACTTTCTCCTTTTATATTCTAACCATGTTAGAGTTACATTTAAATCTATCACCCATTTAAAACGGTTTTTAAAATATAAGGTGTGAAATTTAGAACAAGGTTTGTTCTTGCCTATTGATATTCAATAGACAGTTTGGCAGGGATTAAATTTCAGCCTGAAAAACTTCCCTTTATAATTTTGATGGTATTGCTCCATTGTCTTTTTCTATCCAGTCTTACTAATTATTGATCCCATGTAATTCTCATTTCTTTGGATTTTATTACTGGTGTTATGAAATATTTTGAGTCTGTTCCTTTGCATGGCTCTTTTTTCATTTACTGAGTTGATTTATCTTTTAAATATGGAGCTTTATGTTATTCAGATCTGGGAATTTTCCTTTCATTATTTTAAAAATAATTTCCTTTTTCAATTCTGGTTTTCTTTTTCTGGACCTTAAGCTTATCAGGTAGATTATGAACATCCTGAATTTTACTTCTCTGTTAGTAATAGTTACTGTAGTAAACTTCAGTCTAAGATTCTACTTCATTTTCCCTGTTGCATTTTTTTGCATCATATAATTTCCCCAGAATTAAAAATAATTTCTTTTTATTTAAGACCCTTCTCCAAATATCTTCATTATTGTGGATATATGTAATGTTCATTTCTTTAATATTACTTTTAAATGGTTTCAAGGGAAAAGAGATAAATAAATTTTCAATTTTTTAACAAGAATAGAGACCCTCGTATCTAAATTTTGAAAAAATATTTAAAGTACTAAATATTTTAAAATGTTATTATTTTTCTACCTCATGATTTTTGTAATCTTATAGTATTTTATCAAATACCTGTACCTTAATTTTTAAGTTACTCTCACTGTGCCACTCATTAGGTTTTTAAGTTTGTCAAATTTTTTGAATAATATGTTTTAAAATAAATTTAAATTATACACAGTCTATTTAAAATAGAAACCTTTTATCTGATCACTTGCAACTTTTTGATCCAGAAGCAAGTGAGAAAATAAATTGCACAAAATTTGCGCTGCTGCTGCATACAGCCAGACCTTAACAAGAATGTAGAGCTATTATTTATTCAAGGCCTTATGTATTCTATCATAGTCTTTCCTAAAGTAGTCGAGCTGAGTAGAGCCAGACCATAGACATCAACCATAGGTTTGAGTTACTACCATATGCACAAGCACTGATACAATCTACTGCATCATAAACACCTAATTAATTACCAAAATACATCTCAGTGCCACATTCCCAGCTATCACACAGAAATACTTGGTTACCCTCAACTCATCAAACTCAAAGTGTCAAAACTGAATTCATTATCCATTGTCTGTCGTTCAATCCTTATTTTTTGTTTTGACTTAACTACACTTGTGGTCCCTAAAAACTTCAGCGTTATCATAACGTAACTTCATGTGAAGATAACGGCTTGTCAGGTCTCATGAGGTATTTCCCACATTTATCTGTACCTCCCCAGCTCCAGCAACACTCCCTTCATCCACGCCCTCACTTCTTAGTGATTAATGTGCCTCTTAACAATTTGTCCTGTCCCCAGATTCTTCTCACTGCAATCCATCCTATATATCTTAGAAGAGTCTTACTGAAAAACATAAGATCTCATGATTTTTTACTCTCGAATCTTATATGCCTCTGTTGTTTACCAAATTTTGTGTAAACCTTTTAAGATGACTTTCAACGTCTGCCAAAATCTGGTTTCAACCTGATTTTCTAATTTTATTTCAAAGTTTATTGGGTCAATGTAGCTTCTACTCTAGGAAAATTAATTTCCCCATACGTTTCTTGAATTCTGAACAATTGTGTAGATCTGTCTGTATTTTAAACTCCCTCTGCAATTGATTTAACCTCACCGTCTTCAGTTGTCTAAATTCCAAACCATGGATTTCAAAGCTTTGCTTGGATGATTTCCCTCCCATCTCTGATCCACAGAATTGGAAGAGATCCCATGCTCCTCTGAGCCTTCCTAACACCTATTAGATGCTTCATAATTGTCTATCTTGTGTGCTTGTAGTGTGTGACCATGTCTTGTCTTTCCTTTTAGCCTTCGTATTCTGTAAGGATAAGTTAAATATTTATTCAGCTTTGAATTCTTCTCAACACCTAGCATATTACCTCGTATATAACAACAAGTTGTTATATAATATTAATAAAAATGTTGGATATAGAAATATAAAACATTTAAAATGTATATTTTTCTTCCTCCCTAAACCTTTAGGGAGCGCTTCACGACATAATTTTAGCTTACTATGAACATATATACAAGATGAAATTTATCACTGAATTAGAATACCTCTGTTTAAATCAATAAGTGCTTATATTTAATCCTACTTACAATATGGAAAAGGAAAGAATGTCTATTCTGTGTGTGTAGCTTTTTGGGGTTTGGAGCACGATTCAATTTTTCTATTCTTCCCTGCCTATGCTGACCTCCTTTTCTCATTTGTACTATTGCCTGAGGCAGTAAGATTATAGCACAAAGATTTGACTACAGTTTTATATTAATTGCATGACACATCTCATTTGAGAAACTTCTCTCTTCTTCATGGAATCTATGAAATTACCTGAATACTCTAAGTCCTTTGTTACAGATACTCGTTTAAGTTACAGTAATAGGTAATTATATGTTTTCATTTTTCTTACACAAGTTGCAGTTTACATACATGCCCTTTTGCTCTTAATAAGCAGAAAAATTAAAAGACACTTCGATATTGTACTCTTTTCAGAAATAGAATCAGAAATAGTCAAATCAGAATCAGAAATAGTCAAAATGTAGCTTTGGTAGGCAGAAGTCTTGGTTAAACTCAGAAAAATGGCCTAGAGAAGAAGAATTAACAATGGAATGAAGTATACCTATGCTCATAATGAAGCTAACATATATCCAAGGGGAAAAATTAAATATTGGATTTTGTGCTCATGCTAGTGGGATCAGTTCTGTATATTTTAGATACTCAGTAGCAGTGAATTCATTGAGTTGTTATCAATTTATTTCTGGATTAACTTGACAATATTAGGCCACTGAAGTCTATGTAAGACCTGTTAGTATTAATTTTGTGATTTATTGTATCAAACAACTTATAACATACATCATTATGAGTGATATTAACTTCCCTGATTCTCTTCTTGTCATTTAAAAAGTAAGAAAATATGCTCATGGAATTGTAAAGTTGATCTATCAGTAATAATTTTAAATTGCATAACATTTTAAAGGAGTAAGTTAATTGAATTTAATCATATTTACAATGCGAATATATGAGACTTCAATATCGTTTTAATATTTCTATATCAATAAATATGATTCTTGAACATAATAGCTATCTCTGCAAATTATTTGATTTATTTAATCAATCCTCTATGAAACTTATGGGTTATTTCTCTTTATCCACTATTGTAATACTGTGATGAACATCTTAGTGTACACATATTTTATACATATGTAGTTACAGAAATGTACATTCTTAGAAATAAGATTGCTAAATCAAATTTTATACACAATATATATTTTGGTATTTATTGCCTAAGTTACCATTAGACACACTTTACCAATTTGCTTTTGCAAATCCTATTTCTCTAAAGTTTTCCAGCAATGAGTTTTTATTGTATGAAATAAAAGTCTGCCATTTTGATTAAAGGAAGTAATATAATGACATAGCATAGGCAATGGCCTGTTTTGTTAAGATTCTTATCTAGACCTTGGAAACACTGAACTCAGAAAAACACAGTGAACCATAGAGACAAGTTATTAATTCAATTACTAACTTAGTAATTCAACTACTAAGCACTTACTCTATAAATAGTAAAATCAACTAATTTCAGGTAACAATCTGTTTAATTTTTACCTCTAATTCTTATACCTCTTATCCTGCAAATTGAGCTTATACATTTTACATGTGAAATTAGCATTAATTCCAATAGTCCTGTATCCTACTGTATGCCTTGTTTTTTTAAGTTGAGAATATGGTATTTTGCCTGTGGGAAATTGTTCCCACTGCCTGTCACACGGATTTTTACTCATCAAAGTAAAGACAACCTTACTGGTTTCCACTTTGATCAGACAATATGACTTAAAAATAAAAAACATTTCATGAGGAATTTTAAATCTTCAATTGCTATAGAAGTCAGAGTCTTTATTTTTTGCCATGTTAAATGATTCCTCATGTCATTATTTCATGCATATAACATGGGATATAACAACACTTTTTATATTTGCTAAATGCTCAGTTTGTTATTTAATAGAACTTTGCTTTCCACATGGCAAATTCTTCTAAAAATGTTCTTTTCTGACTGGGCACGGTGGCTCACACCTGTAATCCCAGCACTTTGGGAGGCTGAGATGGGCGGATCACCTGAGGTCAGGAGTTCGAGACCATCCTGGCCAACATGATGAAATCCCATCTCTACTAAAAATACAAAAATTAGCTGGGCGTGGTGACACACACCTGTAGTCCCGCTATTCGATTCAGGAGGCTGAGGCAGGAGAATCCCTTGAAATCGGGAGGCGAAGGTTTCAGTGAGCCAAGATTGTGACACTGCACTACAGCTTGGGCAATAAGAGCAAAACTCCACCACCCCCCCCGCAAAAAAAAAGGAATGTTTTCTCTTTCTCTTTAAAAATCCAATAATTTTAAATCATACAATTTTGGGATTTGGCATTATTACTAGTTTTTTACTTTCTGGATTACTTGTACTTATATGATTTACACCTCGTATAATCTGCTGGTTACTGGAGTAGTTTGTTGTCACGTCTTTTCCTGATGTTTTCTTGGAGGCTGCCGTCACTTCCCTGTACTCTGCGGATTTTATACTGCACATATTTTCTTTTCACTCACTGCTCTTTGCCACTTGGTGACACCTACAGCCACCTCGCTATTAGGGTTGCATGCTGTTTGGCTGACTCATACAACTTCTCAGGTCCGTCAAACATTTAACAATTTCTCTGTTATTCGATGCACATAGAAAAAGTTCATTTGCTTCTAGACATTCTATTATTATTTTTGAAGGAAATGGTTGACCTATCTAGGACTCGTTGAAAAACTGTTTTATTAGAACACAAAGCTGATTCTTCTACCATCCTTGACAACACTGTCAAAGGACAAAAGAGCCCTAGAACACTGTGTATGTTAGGACATTTGGAGAGCTCTTTTGACTTCACTGTCTATAAGATTAGAATGATGCAGACCTGTGCATTAATTTACTGGCATTCTTTACCTGCTATAAACAAGTGTCTAGTACAATTTATGTCCTTCTTGACTTAAATGATAGGCACATAGAGATGCTACTTCCAAAGTTTAGGAAGAGTATTGTGTTTGAAAACAGTTGTGTGTATTATAAATACAAACTGAGTTTATACAAATTGCATATAAAATAATTTTTTATTCCAACCGGACTCTATCATTGTGGGCATTTTCATATTCTAAAACTGAGAAAATTGTATTTCACTTTGCATATTCAATTTCTTGAATTTTACTCATCAAAGTAAAGACAACTTTCTTGGCTTTCATGTTGATTAGGCAAAATGACTAATGAATACATAAGTACTTTTCAATTTATAAAATTATTTTTCTTATGTCATTCAAAGTTGTTACAAATAACTTTTAGGTGAATATTGTTACCTGTATTTTTAGGTGTGGAATGTGTTACTTAAGTCACAAAATTAGCAAACTGTAGAGTTAAAATTTGAACACAAATGTTTTTAGGGAGTCTAATTTGGCTTCTTTCTTTCTCTATCCAGTTCACTAATGCTGGATACAACACCATTGTTTATCTCATAATGGCTTAATGTATTTTAAAATAAGTTTTATGTCATTAAGTGGTATAATATAAAAAGAAACATTATTATTTTAAAGTCATGTCAAGCCTTTTTACAGATCTAGTACCACAAAGGCTATCTACATTTGTTAGTCCATAGAGACTACAGTCATTACAAACTCCTTATACTTAAGTTGTAATATTTGCAGGATCCCTAGCTTTCAAGTATCATTTATGAGTCCTAGAAGAGCCATATTTTATCTTAATAATGTAAGTGATTAAAATCATCCCTATAGAATATGACTTCTTTTTGCAAGGTAACTTATAGAGATCCATACTCTTCCTGCGGAATCCGACTCCACTTAATCAAATAAAAATTCTTCTTAGTGTCACAAGACAATTTAAAACTAGAAAAATTCACCAACTATGCATCTGACAAAGGTCTAATGCCCAGAATCTATAAGGGACATAAACAATTCAACAAGCAAAAAACAACCCCGTTACAAAGTGGGCGAAGGACATGAACAGAGACTTCTCAAAAGAAGACATACATGCAGCCAACAAGCATATAAAAAATGCTCAACATCACT
This sequence comes from Sapajus apella, assembly GCF_009761245.1. Taxonomy (NCBI): domain Eukaryota; kingdom Metazoa; phylum Chordata; class Mammalia; order Primates; family Cebidae; genus Sapajus; species Sapajus apella. The sequence goes on along the minus strand of NW_022437072.1, from coordinate 249,800 downwards.
ATTCATTAGAGAAATGCAAATCAAACCACTATGAGATACCATCTCATACCAGTCAGAATGTCTATTGTTAAAAAGTCAGAAAAAAACAGATGTTGGCAAAGTTGCAGAGAAAAGGGAACACTTAAACACTGGTGGGAATGTGAATTAGTTCAGCCTCTGTGGCATGCAGTTTGGAGGTTTCTTTAAGAACTAAAAACAGAACTACCATTTGACCCAGCAGTCTCATTACTGAATATTTACCCAGAGTAATATACATTGTTTTCCAAAAAGACACATGGACCCATATGTTCATTGCAGTACCATTGACAATAGTAAAGATGTATACTCCACCAAGATAACCATCAACTGGGTGAAGATAATGTGGCACATCGATACCATGAAAAACTCCACAGCTCTAAAACAAAAACCAATCATATCATTTGCAGCAACGTGGCTGCAGCTGGAGGTCATTATCCTAAGCAAATTAATGCAGGCACAGAAAGCCAAATGCCTCATGTTCTTAGTTATAAGTGGGAGATAAACATTGCGTCCATGTGGACACAAAGATGGGAAAAATAGACACTACCTATTGGGTACTATGCTCACTAGCTGGGTGATGAAATCATTTGTACACCAAATCCCAGCATAATGTAATTTGGTGCCCAGGTAACAAGCCTGCACATGTATCCAGTGAACCTAAAATAGAAGTTGAAAAAAACCTAAAATAAACTATTCAAGCCAGATCATCCTCATTCCCAAGGATGGTGGAAATTAAAAATGAGAAGAGGCCAAGATTTAACTCTGTTATAACCAAATGAATTTTTATGGCTTAAACACTCTCACCTTTCCAGCTTTCTCTTAGACTCACCAATTTCCTAATTTTCAGTTACGCTTCTGAATGATTATCATGTAACTAAGACAATTGTTGGCCTTGGGTTTACTTTGTAGGCCTACCTTTGATGAGATTCAATATAAAGTTTTTTAATGTCGAAGTTAGAAAGGACAAGTAGTGTTTAATAAACATGAATAAAGCAAATTAATATTTTTCTATGAATAGAGATTTCTTAATGCCAAAATTTTATAACTCTGTGTGTGTGTGTGCATCTGTGTGTATGTACACACATACACACATTCCTCTGTGAATACTTTTGGTGTTTTATGTGCAGATTTTCAAGTGCAACATAATCATTATTTCAGTTTTTTCCAATGCAAAATTCACATTTAAATATAATACTATTCCTAAGGGAACAAGAAGTCATGCTCTTGATTCTCAGTTCAGTTCTACAACTACTGCTATATGAAATCACTGTTAAGTGCAACTGCTAATGCTTTATCTTGCTGTGAGATAGATCTCTTTCAACAGAGAAATCTAAACAAGGAAAAATTATATGTAAATGCAGATTAGCAATCAAACTGAAGTGAAAACTTGCCTAATGAGAAAATTGTTTCTGTATTTTGTAGAATTGGTCATTCTAGAGCTTTACTAACTTCATTTCAACCAAAACATAAAAGATATTGTTAGTAAAAGACCCATTGATCCTTTAATATTAAAGAAAAACTCTTTATGCTGTTTCCATGCAGGTATCACTGTAGAGAAATAAACATGCATCTGTGGAAACAGTTAATGATTACATGTATATTGTTTCTATCTATATTTAGCTATATATTTGCTCTTCTTTACTAACTGTGGTATTTCTTAGGGATGAACAATGTAACTTGGTGTAAACATTTACAGAAGGCAAAATTAGTTTTTAACAATCAGATTTTTTTTTTTTGCTTACAAACAAGATTTCTGAAAAAATTTCTTAGCATAATGCTTGAATCTGTTTAATGAATAGCCTGATTTATAATCTCTGGGCCCTGCATTTGTGTGATTTGGAAATTTAGTTTTTATTCTTTTCTGAAGCTATGCATTCGACTTGGATCATCTTAATAACTTTTTGAGTAATCTTCAGGAAATTTGTCCACATCACTTTCAGGCTGATGGTTGTCCAGTCTTCAGCTGCAGTTCAACCTTCTCCTGAACTTCTTATCATTTCCATTGACTCTTACAGTCTCCATAAGCATCTAAGCATCTGTCTGCTCACCGTCTGTGCCCTCTAGCCAAGTGTCTCTTTCCATAACTTTCTTTCCCAGTCAATTTTTCAGTCATCTACTCAGTGACACGAGCAAATCTGGGAGTCATTTTTCACTCTTCTCTCACTCTTGCCATTATCTATTATCTTCATGTTTCCTGATTTATTCATTTCAGTTCCTCTGTACTTTCACTCATCTATTACAACTTTGCCTCACATTCTTGCCGCAGAGCCTTAAATGCTCACCTGGCAGCTTCTCTTTCCTTTCTAGAGGCCATACTCCATAATGCAACAGGATTCATCTCTCTGAAAAACAAATCTGAGATTATGTAGTGGCCTGAGCAGATGCCATGCAAATAAATGCAATTTCCTCCACAGCCAATCTTTATGCAAAGGCAGCAAGAGGCGACTGCCTCTGTGGGGGAAAGCTAGGAGTGACTATGCTTTTTATCTCTAGCTTCTCTTCTTGCAAAACTAACACTATGTCTGCAATTTCCATCTTTCTCATCCTTTGTGTCAATACACTGAAGTCTCTTTTCAAAAACACAACGTTTATTTTTTAAATAAACTATTTTGGAATAGTTTCAGTCTTACAGACAAGTTGTGAAGGTGATATAGAATCCACATAGATGCTTCATCCATTTCCCCCACTTAATATTTTATATTATCATGGCCCGTTTTTAAAAACAGAAATCAACAGGGACACATTACTGATATTTAAACTATTTAGATTTCATCTGGTTTTCCACTGATTTCCTTCTTCAACTTCAGGATCCAATCCAGAATCAGGAAATTTAAATAACAATTTGACAGAGAGAATTTCATGCAGTTATTAGAATCTTAGTTTAAGGCAGTTAAAGACACCCTTTTTGAAGAGTAAACAAATGGGACAGCAGGCAGTCAAACTTGGGAGAAGCTGCTGGGGTGTTTGAGTGGTGTGCTCTAGCATGGGATCCTGGCTGGGAGGGTCTGGCATTGGTGGGAAGACTTGGAAAACCAGGTAATGCATGAGGAGACTTGATTTAGAAGATGCAAATTATGGGGGTTGTTAGAACACACAATACGTTGTTGGAAACCAACATTTCAGTTGTAAGTATGTTTGAGAATGTTTATTGATTACGTAGAAAATGATAAAATCATGAGTCCAACCTCAGAATGGGACAGTAATTGTGGAAGTAAATAAAAAGCATATGTGCCATTGACTAGATCTGTGAATTTATGAATTTCTTCCCTTTAAGAGAGCCTTCCTTTGCCACTTGATGGGCCTGATGGTCTGGGAGTAGGAAAAAATATTCTTAGGTTTGGAACAATTAATTTGATTGATTCGATTGATCCTTTCCATCATAGGGTTTTCTTTTGCTGATACAAAATTTATAATGAACTTTAGGTATTTGAATGTCATGCTTCTGTATTCAAATGAATCATCTCAGGTTCTAAAGGAAGTGAATATACCTTTCCGGTGAAGCCATGTACATTCCTGAGGGGAAAGACACGGTAGTTGTCAATTTCCCTGGAAGTTATCAGCTGCAGTCCCCTGCAAGGGGCAGGATATTAGATTAGCTGTTCCACTTTTAATTTCCTGGGAGCATATTGTGTGTTTACAGAGATATTATTAAAAAATCTGCATCAAATTACTTTTTAAAAATGAGACTTGCAGAAGATGTACTTGCCATAACCTCCCTGTGTGTGTGTTGGGGGAAGTTGTGTGTTTGTGGTTTTAGCTGTTTTTATTTTTTAGTCAAAGTTTTCAATTCTAATATAAGGAACTACTCAAAATGAAAGATTTATTTCAAGTATTGAAAATAAAAAACATACCCAAAAAACATATTCTCTTCAGGTCAGGGCTCTTTTGAATACATTAAAGTGTGACTATGTCAGGTTAGTGAGAAAAGAATTTGATATACGCTAATTGTACATCCATATGGTACATCCTTTATCATGCTCATATTATATTTATGTACAAATCATTCATACAAAAGTAAAAATGGCATGAATATAAAATCAATAAGAATTAGCTCCTTTATATGAAGTGTCAGTAACTTTTTATTTTATTTTATTTTTATTTTTTTCACAGCATTAAATGACATTTATTGTTCCATAAATCTTGAGATCCGAAAAGGAATGCTAAATAGACAAGCAAAACTTTTAAAACAAGAGATAAACTCACTTCTTTCCCCAGTGACTGGTACAGAAAACATGTGGTCACACAAAAGCAAAGGGAAAAAGTCAGAAAGGAAAGCTCTCTGCCTATAGGGTCTATTAGAGTTAGATATTTTCAAACTGAAGATGAAAGCAGACCGTGCTTCTCTGTGGCAAATAATTAACCCCCTTTATGAATAAAACATAAAATGTCAAAGCTTTTACCCACCAAAGTAGTTTGTCTTCTAGGAGAGATTTCAAACTCAAAATTACTCATTTCCTATTTTTGCCTGAACAAAGATGAAAAGTATGCTAGCAGACAAGCATTTGGTTTTATTTACTTTTGTAGTGTTTGGTGTCTAAAGTTATAATCAGAAAACAGCAAGGATCAGGATGATTTTATATTAGAGATAGATTTCATCAGTATGCCTGGGGATTAGAAAATCCCCAAGTTAGAAAACTTTCCACCAGTTCCAATGAAAATTCAGCCCTAATGTCAAATCGTTTTAAGTTTATTAGGCAGTTGTCATAACATTAATTATAAATTAGATCATATTATATTCTGGAGATTGAGAAAAGTAATTAAATTGGCGGTTTCATTAGTTGATGGACAGTTTTAAAGAGTTTATTTCTTCAAGGTGTATTATTCTTTCAGTTTCTAAAGAAGTGCTTATTAGAAAAAATGGGGTTGAATAGAAATCTAAATCTAACATAAAAGGGTAATTTTGTCATGAATATTGACCTAATTTTATTAATAGCTTTTAATATATGTATTTTAAAGGTATGAAGCTTTAGCTTTAGAATTTAAATATTAGGATTTTTCTTCATTAAACTGAAAATTCAAATTCAAAAACAGATGTTTAATTAGATGAATTAAAAACATGAGTCATTATAATATTCCCTGTTATACAGTCAATCCTTAAAAATATGCTAATTGCAAGGTTTATAAATGACATGGGGATTCAACATTCTGTAAATCCTTAAGCATTATAATTAAGCTTTAGAGTCTTTTCTTGTTGTTCTTGGCCAGACATAAAAGGGTACAAATGTTAATTTAAGGTTAGCCAAGCTGAAAAAATTTCAAAATATTTTTAGTCAATTAGCTAATTCTAAATTTGCTTTGTTTCTTCTCATGTTATTTCTTATTCTGTTTTATTTTCTCTGAAACTACTAATGTAGCAGTAGGAAGTTAAATTAATAACACAGTAAATGATAAAAGTCATGTTCAAGCAAGGTTTCAGCTACATCACTGGTAGGCCTGCTTTAGATTGAATGTGTTTTCTTACCAGGAAAGCATGGAGCTTATTACAACACAGTGTCACACATACACATAGACATTCCTTTACATTTTACATTGTCTGTGTTACAGAATTAGCATTTATTGAGTTTCTCCTATCTGAGGTGCTCTGATTCTCCACCTCCAGTGCCACATTTGTGATGTTCAATATCTTGTGTGCCTATATTATTGCAAAAGGTATATTGCTATTTTATGCATGTATTTTAATTTAAAAAATGTCATTGTGTGATGTATTTCATTTTGCTTCTTTTTAACTTTTAAGTTCAGGGGTACAAGCGCAAGTTTGTTGCATAGGTAAACTTGTGTCATGGGGTTTGTTGAACAGATTATTTCATCACCGAGTTTTTTTTGTTCCGTTCTGTTTTGTTTTTGAGATGGAGTCTTGCTCTGTCACTATGCTGAAGTGCAGTGGTGCGATCTCAGCTCACTGCAACCTCCACCTCCAGAGTTCAAGCAATTCTCCTGCCTCAGCCCCCCAAGTAGCTGGGATTACAGACACTTGCCGCTGCGCCCAGCTAATTTTTGTACTTTTAGTAGAGATGGGGTTTGACCATCCTGTCCAGGCTGGTCTTGAACCCCTGACCTCGTGATCCACCTTCTTTGGCCTCCCAAAGTGCTGGGATTACAGGCATGAGCCACTGTGCCTGCCCATCACCCAGATATAAGCCTAGTACCCATTAATTATTTTTCCTGACTCTGTCTCTCCTCCAACCCTCAATCCTCTGAAAGCCCCCAGTGTGTGTTGCTACCCTTCTGTTTCTTGATTTCTTTCATCTGGTATTGTTGTTTTAAAAAGATTATCCATATTGCTTCGTGGCCTTTGCTTCTAATTGCTATAATATACTTCACCGTGTGCACCCATCATCTTTTCTCTTTACCCAAAGGTTCTGCCTTCCAGCAACCACAGGTAAAACACAACTGAGTATCCTTCACCTCCCTTTTTTTTTTTGGTCCCCATTTTTAGATGAAGAAACAGAGGCAGGAAGAGTTGAATAATCTTATCAGAATTGCACAGCTGGGATTAGAACCAGTCGAATGGCAGGCACATAGAGGAAAGAGAACCATGAATTATTAAACATCTACGTAGTACACATTGTAGCAGAAGCTTTATGTCCAAAAAATTAATTTTATCCACTTAGATGCCTTATGTAGTAACTAAAGTGACCTTTAAAAAATCAGAAATATAGCCTAAATAATCACAACTGAAAACTGGCAGATTCAGAAGTTGAATTAATATTGGTCATCCTTTAAAGCTCATTTTTTTTTTATAATTAACCAGTGTCTCATTTCAATGAATCTATTATTGTTTTAAAAATATAGAGTTAAGGTAGCTTGATTACTCAGGTATTTATCTTACTTTGGAAAATTGCATACATAACCTTAGCAAAGAGCATGTAAAATTCTTCCCAAATATCAATTTTTATTTGCTTGTTTTCTTATTTTTAGATAATCTAAGGCAGCAGAAGAAAATATATACATTTTATAAACATACCTATATATATTTACATGTATGTTAAAGGATTAGTTTTCCTAGAAAACAAACATTTTGAAACAATTGATATAAAAAAGTTGGAAAGGATTCTCATGTTAAAAGCTTATTGCATTATTTGTTGGATTTTTAGATAAAGGTTTCTGTCTGTCACCCAGTGACAGAAGTGCAGTGGTGCAATCATAGCTCACTGCTGCCTTGAACTCCTGGGCAAGTGACCCTTCCCTCCTCAGCCTCCCATGTGGCAAGGATTACTAGTGTGAACACCAGGCTAATTTTAAAATTATTTTTTATAGGGATACGGGTGGAGAGGGAACCTTGCTGATTTGCCCAGGCTGGTCTTGAATTCCTGGCCTCAAATAATCTTCCCATTCTGGCCTCTCCAAGTGCTACAATTATGGGCATGAGCCACCACACCCAGTCTTGAACTCTTAACATGGATTTAACTCTGCCTTTCTTTTTGTTTATTGGTTTACAGATGGACACCGTGACCACATAAAATTATTCCCATTTTTCATTTACATCTAAGTAAAAATTAGCAGCTGGTTTTTATGGTGATAATGACATGGATTGGCAATAGTTCTTGGAAGTGTTATTTTCTGAAAAATTGTTGAATAAAAAGTTTTTATGCTTCCACTTGATATTTTTGTCTCTAAGCTTGAGCAGTGATGAGTGTGATGATTAATCAATATCATTTTAAGTACTAGAATGGCTCCTCGATGATAAAATCCATCAATAAAGATAGACTAAGCCAAAAATAAGAAGTAAATGATATCAGACCTAGGAATATCTCCTTTAAATAAGACATTCTTTCTGCCTGTTTTCCTGCTAGAAGATAAATCTTGGGAGATGAAAACATTGCAGAAGGGCCAGAACAGAGAGTTGAGGTCAGCATAAAACTTCTGACAGATTTTGCTGTTGTGGGAGGGATAGAGCCCAGCCCCAAGGAGGGTGAATGTTAGAGGCAGTCTAATGGGGTGAGATCCTCTGATGTCCTTCAAATCAAACCAGAGGAGATTGCTTTACGTCTTTCCCAATTGCTCAGAGGCAATTAGCAGAAGTAATTAATAGTGTTACTTTGAGAATGCTGTGGCTGCTTGATTTATTTTCAAGTCAAATAGAAAATTGTAGTGTTCCCTTAACAAATTCACAGGCATACTTGACATTTCTAAGTTTAATGACTAGGTTTTTTTAGATAAGGCAATATTTCGATATTGTCTAAAAATAACAGGGTATTGATTTCTTAAAAAGGCAATTATATGATGAATATATTAATATTTATTTATATTTTAGACTATAGTAAATTTTAGAAAGCAGGGGAAAGGGTTGGCAGAATTTGGTGTCATAAATTTTAGGGCATGTTACAAACCACTATATGTTATCATATGTATATATGTATACACACACACACACACACACACACACACACACACACACACACACTGCTATGATACATGTACTAGTAAATCCCAAAACAATGCAAGCCATTTCATCTTGAGTTGTGAATGCACATGTTGTCTAAAAATTTTACTAAATTACAAATTATATAAACTAATTTTAAAGAGCTTAATATGTTATAATAGGACATAATTTTACTTGGAGTGGTATGAAGATGCATTTTTCAAAGTTATTTTAAGAATAAAATTTGAAGAATAGTGAAAGTACTAACTGAAATATATCTTTAGAACTTTAAACACTAGAAGTAGTGCTTTTCTCCTATCAAGTTCTACTCAAGTCATTTGAACCATATATAAGCAAAGATATAAAAATAGTAATATTATATTAAATGTGCTTTTGTATGCTGTATATAGTATCTTTCTCACATTTTCTTTATTTATATAATTCATTACTTTCAGGTAAGGTAATTGGCCACCTGCTAACTGTGTGTCCTTGAGAAAGATGTTATTATTACTTGTTCTAGTTGCTTTTCTAAAAGGATATAAGAAAAGTATGAGATAGATTTTTTTTTTTACATTCCTTCTAGCTGTAAAATTCTATGGATCCTATAATCCTGTCTTGTCTTTTTTTTTCTCCCCTCCTGTGGAGTCTGATGTCCTTTGCTCATCTTTTTTACAAATTTGAATCAGACTAGTTGGCAAAGTGTCAGTTCTCTGACAATCTGTGATAATATATTATTTTGTGCAAATGTTTCCAAATGAATAGCTAGTAAAAGTTTTTCTTTTTATGATTCCACACTCGCTGAGTTTGATGAATAGGATCTAATATTTGGCATCTTTATCTCTAAATGTCATCAATTTCATCTTTGTAACAAGTTCATTTATATAATAAACTTTAAATCTCTTTATACTCACACAGATGCAGTGCAGGGGAAATCACTGTCCTTGCTCTCTTGATTCCTTCTTTGTTCACAGGACAGACGAAAGAGTCTGTGCTTCTTTCAGATAAATTGTTTTCCAAGTGGTAACTTTTCTATATTAACATGCCTTCCTACCATATATTTTTCTTTTCTACACAATCTTCATATAACCACATTATTTTTGAGGTTAAGTTTAATATCTAAACACCATTGAATCCATTCCATAATCAAGATATTTAGATTTTAGTTTTAATTTGAAGAATTTTGGTGGTGTTTCTATCAAATGTGTAATAAATTTAATAGCAACTCTGACTGTCTCTTTTCTTTAATGATCTAGCACCTATTCGTGTAAGTGTCCTAAAATTGTCACATTGTGAAGTCACATACATGTGATATGCAAATTTTTTTCAGTCAAAAATATGTAAATCCTTAGTTTGCAATTGTACTCTGATAAAGTAGCTCAGTTTGTGGGGAAAAAAATAAAACAAGCCTTTATTTTTCTTCTGAAGGCAGTATTTGCATGGCTTTCATATGGTATAACTATTTGCATAGGAAATTTCTCTTTAGTTTCACATCTACGTGGATTATAGACTTTCGTTTCAATGATTCAAAGCTTATCTGGAAGACACTTAAAATACTTAAAAGCTACATATTATTATTTTATGATTTCGGCTAATTAAGACATAACTTTTAATATATAAACAACATCTTTATGAAGGCAAGTAGACATTGAAGGGGAATTATCAAAGAATGGTCTCTTGTTTAAATAAATGGTCCTAAAATTGGACAGATGAAGTGGGGAAAGAGGGAAATGTTATACAACCACTTCATCTGTCCAGATTATTTGAGCCTTTCCTGTATCGATGAAACATCAGCTGTTGCACTGAGATCATCTTCAATGCACATCCTAGTTTATGATCTAGGTGCCTCAATGATTAATTTATTAAATATGTTTTATTGTCTATGCTGTAACACTGACATATCAAAACGTAAATAGATTGTCATATTTTAACTCTGGACCTTTGGATTTTAGTTCAAATAATTAACTGTTTGCTATCTCACATATCCTGAAACGTAGTGATATGATTTAAGTATTATTGTATGAAGAAATATATTCCTTTACTAAGTAGTTTATTTGGCATTTTACTAAACTCTGTTAAATATATGTTATATATGTAGTATTTGAAATGTGATACATCTATAAAGAAAAATATTTAGCATAATTGTTAGCTTTTGCAAACAATCCCGAAAGTTAGGTCATTAATTTTCCTTTTGCCTCAGTTATCTCTGTACTTAATGTCCCTGGGGTGTTACACACAGTGACTAAGGAGAAATAAACTTCGTGAGAAGAAACATTCACATAAGAATTTTGATCAGTTTCTCAGAATTAATAAATCAAAGGGAAACGGTGGTACTGTGTAATAAATTAGGCTGTATGTAACAGACTAGCTTTCACAAGTACAGTCCTGTGCCTCCTCATGACATTACAGTCAATAATGAACCACATACATGACAGTGGTCCTGTAAGATTATAGTACTTTCCAATCTTACTACGTCTTTCTTACAGTTAGGTATGTTTAGATATACAGCTTCTTACTTACTGTGTTAAATTGCCTGTAGTATTCAGTACAGTAACACGCCATACAGGCTTACAGCCTAGGAGGATGGGCTATACCATATTTCCTAGATGTGCAGTAGGCTATGCCTCTTAGGTTTGTAAGTTAACTCTATGATGTTCATACATTGAAATCACCTAATGACGTATTTCTCAGAATGCATCCCTTTTGTAAATTGATACATGATTGTAAAAGTATGCTATTTCATTAACCAAAACAAAACAAAAACAAAATGGGGCACTCAGTAGCTCAGGGAAAAAAAATAGAAAAAAAATCCTCTATAGAATAATAGCTCTTACCTCTTAAGTTCTCTGTAATAATTTTGATTTCATTTTAAAATGCATATTGAAGGTAATGAATTATTTTAATTCTGATTAGAGGCAATGGCTTACTTTTAAGTCTTTTTTTTTAAACGTATGAGTTGTGATTGTCTCATACAAGTAAACAGATTTTAGACCGCTTTTCTGAACCGGTTCAAATCTAAAACTAAGTCCCCAAATACAATGTTTTTTTATAGGCAATTGGTGAATTCTGAGAAAAAGTAATATGGCAGTTTTTTTTTTTAACTCTCAATTTATGGTGATTGTTTAGAGAAAATGTGGTATGACAAATAGAGATGTACTTTGGCTAATTAAGTCAAAGCCTGAGTTCAGCTACACACTATGTACATTCTTGTGCCAGATACTTCACCTTTAAAAACTTTATTTTTCTACCAGTAACATGTAGAAAATAGGACTAAGTTCTTATACCTATTACAGTAAGTATTAAATGAGGTACCATCTAAGCATTTATCAAAGTGATCGCTACATGGTAAAAATTAAGACATGTTACCTCTTACTTCTATGGAAACTAGTTTAACACATAAGTTTCATCTGATCATTAAAAATAAAATTTAAAACATGATATCACTTCTTAGCCTTTTGGCTAAGATCAAGTGTAAAAGGGACACAAATGTCGTTTAGAGAAAATTTAAGTGATGTGGTTTAAAAAAGGAGGTAATCACAGAATGTTATCAAGTCGGATTATTTCACTAACATGAAGGAAAAAGAAGGTACAGAGAGAAGTAGGTAGTAAGATGTTAGTAACCTAACACCTACTAGGTAGCCTGTGGCAAATGTTTGAAATAGAAATGGTGTATTCTGAGGACAGGGTTAGAAAGAAAGGTCACCTGAATGATAGAATTATGCATATTTTCTACAGATGCAGGATTCTAAAAATGTGATTTACAGAGTTTGTAGGAAAGGCAGTCAAGGAAGAAAGAACTAAAGATACAGATTGAGGTTTCAACTGAGGCATAGCTTAGCCAGGGCGATGGGTGTTGTGAGAGAAATTTTAAGGATGAATGTGGTAATATATATGAAACACTCTCTGTTCCCTGGAAGAAAGGCTCTATAAAAACGTAACATACTGCCGATTCTTAGAATGAATGGTGAAGGTTGAAAGATTTTCAGACGTAGGGAAAGGGCACATTCACAATCCAGTGAGAGGCAAAGGATATTGAAAATGGAAGGTCAGAAACAAGAAAGGAAAAATAAAGTTCGAATGCTCCTGACAAGACTACACACACATGCACACACACTACAGTTTTAAACAGAATTATTTTCATTGGAAATACTCTGTAAAATAAATTTATTAATTTCCAGGATAGCTGCACTTAGAATTGAATAATTTAATCATGTAAAATTAAAGTCAATATAGTGGTCAGAGAGAGGAAAGAATGAATTAGGATTAATTGTCTAAGGAAACAATATCATAAAAGGAAAGGTATAATAAACACAGTAAATAAATAGGCTTTTGAATAAAAATTATTTTGCCAAAAAGTTCAAGGAATTGTTTTGAAGGATAGGATTTGGAACTGTTCTAAGAAGTTCTGAATATTGTAGATAAAGCAATAGCTTGCCAGAGAGTATATGGGCAATTTTAGATATATAGAGACAAGGAAATTAGAGTGTGCCACCCAGAGTGTCTCATACGGAGCTGCTGATTGCATGTCTGCATCTCAAAATTGATGCAGAGGTGGCTATCAGTTAACTTAGTCAACAGATACCTTTGAAATAAATCAAGTATCCAAATTACAAACAGTACTGAAAGATGTTATCATCGAAAGTCTGTATCTCCTTGGTGATCTAAATTTGGATATAGTATTGATGGTCTAATTAGACTGCCATATTGTATTTGTTTAAGTAGACTTAATCAATCTGAATTTTTAGTTAAAGGAAATGGGGATCTAATAATTAATGTCTTATGACTTGAGGAAGAGGTTTTGAAAAACATTTATGAAATGCTCATAGAAAACAATATTACAATGTTATGATAAATTGAAATCATGTATTTTGTAATGTAGCTAAAATATACTTGAAAAGATAATAGATTTTTCCATTTGTAACACACATGGTTATAGAAATCTTATGAAAAAAGTAATTCAATGTCTTGGAGTTCAGAATGTTATGAGAGTCTTTTATTATATTAACGTATCACATATTTAAGGACAAAAAAGTAAATAATAATCTCGGGCTATCCCATTGTGGTTTTTCTGTACTTGCAGATAGGAAGTAATTTTGGCTTTGTTAACAGACTGTTTCTTTGCCCCCATGAAAAAATATTTCCTGGCCCCCTTCCATTCAGTTATCAAACCTCTTTGATTCCACTTGCCAAATCGGCTCATGTCTTGACTCACTCACCTCTGTCCTCATTACACTGATTCAAGTCTAAACCGCCTCTTCCCTGGATTGCTCCAGTGGTCTGAGCTAGCGCTGTGCTTTTTGTTTTTTAATCCTGTGGTGTATTCTCAGTGTGGCCACTTGAGGGGTAATTTTAAAGTGCAAGTCAGATTGTGTCACTCCTCCACGCACACCTTCCCCTGGCTTTCCATCTTGCTCAGAGTTAAAGCTATGTTGCCTGGGTATGGTGGCTCCCCCTGTAATCCCAGCACTTTGGGACACTGAAGCGGGCAGATCGCTTGAGGTCAGGAGTTGGACACCAGCTGGCCAACATGGTGAAACGCTGTCTCTCCTAAAAATACAAACAATTAACGGGGTGTAGTGGTGGGCATCTGCAATCCCAGCTACTGAGGCAGGAGAGTCACTTGAACCTTGGAGGTGGAGGTTGCAGTGAGCCAAGACCTTGCCACTGCACTCCAGCCTGGGCAACAGAGTGAGGCTTCATCTCAAAAAAAAAAAAAAAAAAAAAAAAAAGCCGTGTTCTGCAGTGGCCTGAGCATCCCGTACAGAAAGTGTCCCCATCCACCTCTCTGTCATGGTTTCCCATTACACAACGTCTTGTTTGCTCCCCTCTCACCAGATTGGTCTACTTGCTGCCTTTCTACCTGTGCGAGAGTCCTTTTTCCTACACATCTTTACACCTGCTTTTCCTTCTTTCTGGGTATTCCTTCCTCAGCGATTCCCATGGCTTACTAGCGTACCTGATTTACTTAAACGTCAAACGAAGGTTTCTCTGACCAGTACACTTACCATGGCCAACACACTGCCACTTCTCCTTCCTAATTGTGTTTTTCCCCTTCCCCACTTTACTTTACCCATGACATATAATAGCACTTATTACCAACTGCTGTACTGTACCATTTATTTTATTTTTCTGTTTATTTTCTCTCTTACTGCTTGACTATTTGAATGAAAAACTCCAGGTAAACTTTGATTTTTCTTTGTATTGTTAACTTTTGTATCATAGTACCTAAAACAGTTTATAGAATGTAGAGATTTATTTTTCTTTTTTTCTTTTGGAGACGTGGGTCTTGCTCTGTAACCCAGGCTCAAATGCAGTGGCGTGATCTCGGCTCACTGCAACCTCCGCTTCCTAGGTTCAAGCAGTTCTCCTGCCTCAGTCTCCTGAGTAGCTGGGATTACAGGCACATGCCACCATGCCAGGCTAATGTTTATTTATTTATTTTTTTAAGTAGAGACAGGGTTTCACCATGTTGGCCAGGCTAGTCTTGAACTCCTGACCTTGTGATCTGCCTTGGCCTCCCAGAGTGCTGGGATCTGCCAGCTGGATCTGCCAGCACTGCCCCCGGCTGAGATTCTTAAAAATATTTATTAAATGTATAAATGAATGATGTTTCCCCCAGAGGCTGGCTAATGTAATGGCACCTTGAAAATGCATTATTGTCTAGAAGTATTAAAATACTGGAGAGAGGGCACTAGATAAAAAGTCAAGGAAGGAAGCAGTTCTCAGTGGGAGAGAGAAATTAGGGAGAACGGATGGCAGAAGGGAATGAACAGCCTGTGAGTGTGCGTGAAAAAATGAAACTGTGACTGCATCAAAATAGCTCATGTATTCCATAAATATATACATCTACTATGTTCCCACAGAAATGAAAGAAAATCTTACCTGCTTTCGTAAGTTAACCAAACCTTGCCTGCTTATTTTTGCCAATAGATGTCAGTGGCTGACCATATGAGTGAAATCATTGCAGACACACTTGTTTTATGCTGCTCTTAAAAGGCTAGCCTTTAAGGAGTGTCTCATTTCTTAAATGAACCTTTTTATTTTTTACCTTGAGAAGTTATATATATTATGACATTATAGAGTTAAGAGGAAGTGTTAATAGATTCCCTAATATACTGAAACCATTGAAATTTAAGGGCTATAGGAAGTATTCAAATCAAAATGACTTTTTAAAATCGTTGCTTTGTTTGTATAGATTTATGTATATATTCCTCCATGCAATTTTCAAAGTGCAAAAGAAATTGTTCGTACATATAGTGTTTTATTCACACTCATGCTTGCTGTGAAGACTTTGATCAAGGTTTCAGTCAACTCACTTTAACCAATACAATTTCCAAGGCAGTTTGCAAGTTTTATTTTTTAAATTATAAATGGCAATTGAGTATCATTACTCAAAAGATGCATCATCTCATATATTTTAAAGATGATTGTGAACATTGCTTTTAACATAAATATTCTTGTTCCAAAGTCCTAAGTACCTCCAATGAGATACAATTGTTTTTCCATTTTTGTTCTACTACTTAATATTTTTTCTCAATGTTCATTTCCTTAATGGTATCTTCCAGAGTTAAAATCAATGTTGAAAATAAACAATATATGTTATATTCCTGTGGATTTATAGTTTCAAAAAATACCTGCTAACAGGTCTTCAAAAATTTCAAGAATGGTACTGTGCTTCTCTTCTTTGTCAGTGGGGAATTCGCAAACCTCTGAGGTATTTCAAAGATTCTCCTGATCGATTCTTTCTTCTAGAATATTGCTGTTACTACCTTGCAAAAAATAATGAAGCAAAATACTTTGATACAGATTTTATTGAACAGAACTAAATATATTTATTGAACTTCTACTAGATATGAGAAACTTAACATGTCTTCTTTTTTCTCTATGGCTAGCTGTTGCTATGTAAAGAAGGTTTCTTTCTCTTTCTTTTTCTATCTATAAAATAATTGAAAAAAAAAATTCAGCTGGGTGTGGTGATCCCAGTGCTTTCGGGGGCAAAGGTGGGAGGATTGCTTTGGCCCAGGAGTTTGATACTAGCCTGGGCAACAAAGTGAAATCCTGTCTCTACAAAAATTTAAAAGTTTGCACAGTGTGGTGGCATGCACCCATAGTCCCAGCTACTCAGGAGGCTGAGGTGGAAGTTTCACTTGAGTCTGGGAGGTTGAGGCTACAGTGAGCCATGGTCATGTCACCGCACTCCAACCTGGGCAACAGAGAGAGACTCTGTCTCAAACCAATCAATCAAACAATCTCATTGGGTAAAAGGATGTACAAGACACGACGTGGGAGAAAATATTTGCAATACTTAGTCTGACAGAAGGTGTGCATGTAGCATATATAGGGAACTCTTACAAATCAAGAAGAAAGCATATAACCCACAATTACAAAGGGGGAAAAAAGCAAGCACCTTTTATCCTAGAATATATTAAATAGTCAATAAATGTAATTCTCACCCATATTGGTTACTAGAGAAAAATTAAATTACTGTATACCAACCATGATGTCTACAACTTAAAAACAAGTTTGTGGAGCAACAGGATGCTCACACAATTTGATGGAAGTGTACATTGTTACAACCATCTTGGAAAACTGGTTGGAAGTATCTTTTAAAGCTGAGCATCTGCAAACATTATGACCTGGTAATTTCATTCCTAGATATCTATCCAAAACAATTGCATGCACGTGTATACCAAAAGATATGCATCAGAATTTCATCAGCAATGTTATTTGCAAAAACACTATACTAGAAACAGCCCAAATGTTCTTTTATGGAAGAAAGAATATATGCACTGTGAAAAGGTCATACAAAGAAAACAGCAATGGGAAAGAATGCCCTCTTGCCCCATGCAACAACATGAGTGCATTACAGATTATATTGAGGCTGGGCAGGGTGGCTGGTGCCTGTAATCCATGCATTTTGGGAGGCCAACATGGGAGGATTGCTTGAGGCCAGGAGTTTTATGAGACCAATCTGGCTAGCATGACGAAACACCATCTCTCAAAAAAAAAAAATTAGCTGGGCATGGTTGTGCATGCCTGTAGTCCCAGCTACCCCAGAGGCTGAGGCACGGGAATCACTTGAAACCAAGAGGTGGAGGTTGCAGTGAGTCGTGATACAGCCTGAGCAACAGAACAACACTGTGCCAACATATGTATACCGAAAACCTAGTCAGAAGTAAATATTATAATTTAAATTTATTTATATATAATTCAAAAGCAGTCAAAACTAGTCAATGGAGGCAAAAGCAATGATACTGTTAGGAGAAGTATTGCCTGAAGGAGGTCATGAGGGAGGCTTCTAGAAAGATGGCGATTTTCTCTTGATCTGTATGGTTTTATATAGGAATGTGCACTTTATAAAATAATTGCGATTTGTCTACTTTTCTGTATATATGCTATATATACTTTAGTAAATACTTACTTGGAACTGATTGCTTTTTTCGTAATTGTTAACAGAATAACACTGATACATTTTCTATCACTTCATAAACACTTGACTATTCCAGGTAAAAGATTCCTTTAGACTCTTTGCGTGGTAGGCAGAAGGCTTTCCTTGTTAACTCATTTACATTTTTAACCAGTGTCTATATCATGTTGGTGAAAGAACAGGACTGTGGTGTTGAAGGCAGAAGTGAGATTGCTCTATTCGAGATGCTGCACTAAACAAAGCCATTTAAAGCACAAAACTAAGCTCTAAATTTTTTTAAAGATAACATCATGAGAAAAACACAATGGAACACAGAGGTTTTTTTTTTTAGTTTGTTTTGTTTTTTACCTGCTTCAATAAGGCATATTAGAATAAGGATCAAACTTTTTGCTAGCTCTTAATTCTGAAGGAATCTAACTCTATTTTTTTTTAAATAAGAGTCATTAAACAATATAATGCCTGTGTTTATACCATATACATACACATGTACCCTGTGCTATATACATGTGCAACCAAACAAATCACATCAAGACTCATGTTACCTCTGTGTTTACATGCTTCCTGGTGATAATTCTTTACATTCAGCTTCTTGTAGATACCTGAATCCTTTCATGAAAAACAACTGATGTAGCCAGATTCCCTGGAAAGGAGTATTTCTCTAGTAGAAAATATATCATTTCCTCTTTCTTGTCAACAATATTTTGTAAAAAGGTATTACTTAATTCCACAAATACTTACAGATTGCTTGTATTTTGTGTAATAAGTGCATAAAGTAGCAGAAGATAATAATAGAAACTTCCTTATGAGGAAAACACTTTAAAGTGAGATTCTTATTGTCCTTTTTTCCTTGCTTATTTAGTTCTGAGATGACATTCACTTAATGACACACGCAGCTGTGTGGACTACATTCACTTCATCTTCTCCCAGGTTTTTTTTTTTTCAGTATACAATTTGCTTAAGTTCTATGGCTAAAATAATGGGAGGAAAATGAGTACACAACTTAAGCTTAGCCAAAAATCACATCTTCTCTTTTTCATTTGTTTTTCAAACTTGAATGACTGTAAATCATTTCCTTCACCTATAGCCTGTAGGCCTTAAAGAGCTTTAGGCTGTTCTTCTCATCTATGATCGCCTGTGAGGAGCTTCAGTATTTCTGATAAGGTTTTCTTATCATCAGTGATAACAACATAGCTAAATATATGTAGAAATTATTTGTTATAGAGACTAAAAAACTTAAGTGCTCCTTTCAAAATTTTCAATATTATTTTCTAGAAACATTGTATCACCTGGAGGGGTGTTCTGAGTTGATGACTATACAGAAGAAAAAAGGTGAATACTGCAAAATCTTCTCAGACTTGAAGTTGTTATTGTGGTTGGGATCTGAGAGACTCAGCTTACATACATTCCCTTAGTTTTCTGCACGCGAAAGCTGAAAATACAATTGTAATGGTGTTAGGTTTTGTTCATGATAATATATACTGATATAAATGTAAGAAACATGATTCTGTATAAGTACATATAACACATATATGTGTATTTACAAATAGTATACATAAATTTTATGTGCAATTGTATGTGTAGTATACATACATCCTATAAACTAGATAAACAGATGTACATATGATACTTGAACAATGCAGGTGTTAGGAATGCTGATCAATAGCATAGTCAAAAATTCATGTATAACCTCTGACCGCTTGAAACCTTAACTACTAATTCCTTACTGTTGACTGAAAACCTTACCAATAACATAAACAGTTAACACATAATTTGTATGCTATATGTACTATATAATGCATTGTTATAATAAATAAGTTAGAGAAAACAAAATGTTATTAAGGTAATCATAAGAAAGAGAAAATATATTTTAAGAGGAGAAAATATATATTAAGTGGAAATGAATCATCATAAAGGTCTTCATCCTTGTAGTCATCACTTTGAGTGGCGGAGGAGGAGGATGAAGAGGAGGAGTTGGTTTTGCTGACTCAGTGGTGGCAGAGATGGAAGAGGTAGAGGAGGTGGGAAGGCAGGAGAAGCAGGCACACTCAGTGTAACTTTTATAGAAAAAAATCTGGTTGTAAGTGGATCCATGCCGTTCAAACTCATTTTGCTCCAGAATTAACTGCATACATATCATGTATGTATACTATACACACACACAAACTTGATGTCTACTATATATACACATTTGTTAATGTGTATATAGAAATAGAAGTAAAAATGGTTAGGAAAACTAATATTTTACTTTAAAAGTTTTACTTTCTTGTTCTCTAGGTATGTGTCATGTTTCTCTTGAGGTTCCTTACGACATAAAGGAAAAAATAACTGTTTAAAGCAGAAATATTTCTCTTATATTTAGCCTAGGGCAACCTCCTGAAAATTAATAAACTTAAATTTTGACAGAAGGAAAGTGAAGATAATTAAATGGTCAAGACCCTGTCTTAGAAAATATTTTTGGAGCTCTCTGAAATGTGAGATGATGAGTTTCTCATTAGCAAAGGCAATTGAGAGACCAAATTTAGAAAATCACTCTTTTAAAAAAATAAAATTTAGAGGCAGGATCTCTCTTTGTCACCGAGGCTGGCATGCAGTGGTACAAACATTGCTCATTGCAGCCTTGGGCTCTTAGGCTCAAACAATCCTTCAACCTCATCTCCTGAGTGGCTAGGACTATAGATGCATGCCACCATGCTTGGATAATTTTTATTTTTATTTTTATAGACACAGGGTCTCACTATGTTGCCCAGGCTGGTTTTGAATTTGTGGCCTCAAGTGATTTTACCACCGTGGCCTCCCAATGAGAAAAGATATTATTGAAGCCAGTGAAGGCAGAAGTTATGAAATAATAAGTGGGCTAAAAATATTGCTTTTCAGTTTGGAAAACTGAAGATTTCTCAAAGAACTGAAAACAGAACTACTCTTGGACCCAGCAATCCCATTACTGGGCATATACCCAAGGAAAACAAGTTGTTCTACCAAAAGGCACCTGCACTCCTCTGTTGATTGCAACGCCGTTCACAATAGCAAATACATGGAATCAGCCTAGATTACCATCAGCAGTGAACTGGATAAAGAAAATACTGTACATATACAGCATGGAATACTACACAGGCAAATAAAGAACAGAATCATGTCCTTTGCAACAACATGATCGCAGCAGAAAGCCATTATCCCAAGCGAATTAATGCAGACATAAAAAACCAAAACCACGTGTTTGTTACATAATCTCACTTATATGTGGTAACTTAACATTGGGTACACATGGCATCATTATGGGAACAAATAGGCACCAGAGACTTATAGTGGGGGGAGGGAGAGAGGGGGAAAGAGGTTGAAAAACTACCTATTGGGGTCGACGGTCACTACCAAAGTGACACGATCAATCGGACTCCAAATTTCAGCATCATGTAACAAACCAGCATGTGTATTTCCTGAGCAAAAACTAAAAGCATTCTTTTTAAAGTACTGCTGTTATCTTAGGCCACCTTCTATAGAAAATTCGCACCACCTTCATGCAGTGGGAATTTCACTAGAATTGGTATTAAAAGACATAAGTTCAATTTTCATTCTGCTACTTATAGCTGAATGATGTTGAAGACAGCAATCATTTTTGAATCTCAGTTCACCCCTTAAAATGGCTGAGCTAGGAAAAAAGATTTGGAACCTTCCTTATAGTTCCAAAGTAATGCTATATGTTCCAACAAATGCAAATATCAGCAATTTAAAATAAACACATGCTTTCTATAGAAAGTTCTAATTATCACTGCCAAAAAAAAAAAAAAAAAAAAAAGTAAATCCCACACAAAACCACTCTACTCTGCTCATGAACTCACAGTCTAAAGGGGAGACCATAAGAAATCTGTCAAGAATGCAAGTGAATTTAAAAACAACCCTTGAATGTATGCAGTTACCTTTCAAACTTCTCTCTCACTTGCAAAAATGTATATAGTAAATACAGCTGTATCATTTAATTCCAGTGAAAACTTGGGCAAGCTGAATTGAGCTGAACCTCAACTGTTAAATAGGAAAGATAATTGAGCTAATTCGTCAAGAGTTGGTGACATATGCAAAGCTTCTAACATCCCACGCAAAGCCCCCATGTCTGCCCATTGTCCAAAATTGCTAGTTTCCTGCCTTATCCAACCTTACTATTTTAAGCAAATTATGGTCTGTTCATTAAAAGAGGACAATAGAGAGATCAAAGATAATAATTCAGAATCATTATAATATAGAATAATAATACAGCGTTCTTCATTTTGTCAAGAAAACTGGTCCATACTTTGGGATTCCTGACTCAGTATCTCATAGCTACCTGGGAATGCATGCCACTGTTCACAGGAATGATATTCAGGAATTTCTCAGAAGTAACTCTGAGCTCCCAGGGAAATGAGTCAGAGCGTAACACTAATGGGCTGTGAGCCAGATGGGTTATAATTATTTCTAGAGAATGGTGACTTTGTATTTTGTTTTAAAGAGGTTAACATATATTAATGACAGCAATGACAAAAATATGACTTCCAGGTACAAAACTTTTGTCCTTGAACTTCAATGGAAAACTTCCGTACTTCAAATAAAATGTGTGTGTGTGTGTGTGTGTGTGTGTGTGTGTGTGTGTATACATTTTTCCACTAAAGGATAGATTCTTGGAAATTTCCAGATAATGTCAATTTAGTTGAGTTAATATCATTGCTTAACACTTACAGAAGTAGTATCTAATAGATCATTAAGAGATTATTAAATTAGATTAAGAGAAAATAAAAAAATACGATTTGACTTTCCAGTTACATTCTTTCGCTTACATCCATTTTGCCTGATTGTTGCAGTATGAATGATACAGGCGATTACCCAAAGGGATTGTGATTTACACACTTACAATCTTTAGCTTTGGCTTTAAAAAATAAAGTCAGATTCTTGGTTCATTAAACCTGATGTTTATCTCTGACAGTGGTACTAATGGAATAATTTTGAAAGTTAGTATTCTTTCTAAGTCAGCCATAGCATCCTCAAAAAGCTGACTAAATTTTCCCCAAATATCTTAATATTCCTTTAATGTAGTCTGTTACAAGCATATTATCCATTACCGTATAGAGATTATAATAGAATCTATTTTTTTTTCAGTTGGCAAACAACATATGCCATCAATTTTCTCTCCTTCATGTAAAGTAGTATCTTTATCTTTTCCATTTTTCTCCCTTTTTAGATTTTAAGTTGCATCCCTATTTCTTGCACTTCAATTATTTAGTTTAAGATGTTTTATTTTAAGGGAAAAATTAAATTATATTCCTCATTGCTCATGTTATTATAATTTTTTTTCTTTAGCCAGAAGACCATAGTGTACTAACACATTCAGAAAGTATGTCCCAGTGACTTCTATTTCTTTTTACCTAGTAAATATCAATAGCTTTGGAGTTCATCATTATATAACTATTAATTGGATAGTTTTCCTCTCAAATTTCCAATGCATTTATTTTTCACCACCTATAGCTCAGTTTGTTTTGAGATGTCAATTTGTGTAGCAGAATCTGCGAATTATCTTACAGTAGCCAGTATCCCTTTCTTACTGTTATTAATGGAGTCCCTGTGTTTTAACTAAGCAGATTTCCCAGGTATTCTTGCAACTAGGTGCAACCATGTGACCAGGATATTGCCAAGAATATACAAATTGAAGCGCTGGTCATGCATTCTACATTGTAATGTGATGAGAAAATTGCTTGCCCTCCAGTTTGCCTCTTTACTTATTGGCTGCACTGTGGATCAGACAAGGGTGAGGAACAAGAGAAAGGCTACCCGGACTCCGGGATGATGCGGTGAAGCAGGACACTGAACTGGTATGTGGGAGTAAGGGAACCTCTGAGTTGGCTGAGCTGTTGCATTTTGGAGTATCTTTGTTAGTGCAGCTTAGTCTAATAACTGAGTCATACCCTGAAATTTCAGTGGAAACTTCTAGATAACAGATAAGTGCCACAGGTACCTACATCTTGGTAATTTTCTATCTTCAGATTTATCTTTAGTCTTTTCATCTCCCTGTAAAGGTGGTTAATAACCACTCACTGAAAGACAACGGAAGGGAATGCTACTGAAATACGTTTTGTGGGACCCCCTGATTCCTTTCTGAAAGAAGGCATTTAAACAAGTAAACCGATAAACCAAGCCACGCTAATGTTTTAAGAACATATCCATACCTCACATTTTTAATTTTGCTGCTGTTCCTTAGGGTTTCTCGAATCTCGTGTCTGAAAGAACAATGAAAAGAGATCAATTAACAAAATCAAACAAGTGGAAAATGACAAAATGTTTTTACATGTATAAATTTTGAAACTTTTGTGCAGTAATGTTAATCTGAGGAGGCAAGGGGCAGGAAATAACTTTCTTTTGTCTGGGAAGAAGAAATATTAAGATTTTAACATTTTCATCATGTTTTGTTGGAAGGTGTGCAACAGTATTGGAAACTAAAGTGCATGTGTGGAAACAAAGGCCTTCTTTGTCACAGCTGACTTTCATACAGTTGAACACTTATTTCCTTCAATTCTGTGCCCTAATCACATCCTGCAGTTCTCTTTTTTACACCCTAAGGTGTGGTCTTATGAAAGTATTTTAGTTTCCAAAATATACTATCTTTCTCTCTTCAGATTTCTCAGATTCTGTACCTTCAAACTGCAACAGTTTTTCTGCCATGGTTTTTGTTTTTGTTTTTTTGAGACAGAGTCTCACTCTGTTGCTAGGCTGGAGTGCAATGGCACGATCTCAGCTCACTGCAACCTCCACCTCCTGGGTTCAGGCAATTCTCCTGCCTCAGCCTCCCTAGTAGCTAGGACTACAGGCACGTGCCACCATGCTTAGCTAATTTTTTGTATTTTTAGTAGAGGCAGGGTTTCACCATGTTGGCCAGGATGGTCTCGATCTCCTGACCTGGTGATCTGCCCTCCTTGGCCTCTCAGAGTGTTGGGATTACAGGCGTGAGCCACCGCGCCCGGCCTCTGCCATGGTTTTAATTACCAACTTTCTATTATCACTCAGTCTGAATAGCCCTTCCTGACCATTTTGTCATGTCTTTTCCTATTTTCCTGTTCTCCCAAATCTTGGAATTATGTTAACCTCACCTGTGGTGCCGAAGATTGAAAAAAAAGTCTCTATTTATTAGGTTAGAATATTATGACAGCTAGTTCTATTACAAAAAAGATATTATGTATATTTTGATTTAAATATGTTAAAAATTAGATATTACCTTGTATTTGTGAGCACAGCCTGAGGGCTTACTTTCCTTTTTTTCTTCTGGACTGTGTCCTTCTCGAAGCCAGCATCTGTGTTGTTCAGTACCCTATCTTCAAATATGCAGTTAACACATGACTGAATGCAAGAAAATATGCATATGTTATTTGTTGTAATGGAGATTTTTCAAGGAAATTGCTTTGATTGTATTAATTCAATTATGCTGTAACAGATGATTAAGAAAAGTTTAACCAAGCTTTATTTGCTATCTGTGTAGAACATGGTTCCATTTTGGGCACTGTAGAGGATTTAAAATTAAATACGCTAAATTACCATCCTCAAAAATGTTCTGATTCTATGGAGGATAAGAAATGTACAAAGAATTGCAATAGCCTGGACATAGTGGCTTCCATCAATAATACCAGCAACTTTGGGAGACCGAAGTGGGAGGATTGCATGAAGCCAGTAGTTCAATATCAGGATGGTCAACATAGTGAGACCTTGTCTCTACAAAAAATGTAAAATAAAGGCAGGCACAGTGACATGCCCCTGTTGTACTAGTTACGTGGGAGGCGACAGTGGGAGGATCACTTCAGCCCAGGAGTCCCAGGTTACAATGAGCTCTAATCATGCCACTGCACTTCAGCCTGGGTGATACAGTGAGACTCTGTCTCAAAACAAAACAAACAACAACACACACACACACACACACACACACACACACACACAAGACCCCCACAAAACTGAACTGCAAAAAGGAGGCTGAAAGTGGGATATTTTATAAACAAGTCACTGTGGAATTTCAGAGGAAGCATCTCATTGAGTCAGAGAAAGCATCATCAAACAGATGACATTTGGGATGGGTCTTCAAACACAGTAGTACATTGGCTATGAGAAGAGAGTCACAAGAATATGAGTAGTGAATCCTATGAGCAAATATATGGAATTTTAAAACTCTAGAGAAATTCTGCTTAGCCTGAGCATTGTGAATGGGAAAATAAGAACAAGATGGGAAAGTTAGGTTATCTAATTGCTTCTTAAATGCAAGCCTGCAATTGTGCATTTTTCTTTGAGCAACGAAAAATTGGTCAAAGTTTTATAATAGAGTTATGACTTGAGTGTAACTGTATTTTATAAAAATATGGCAGCTGTATATGAAATGGATCAGAGATGAGATAGGTGTGATGGAAGGCAAGTGAAGATGCCTATTATAGTAGTCTATGGGGAAATCTGAATTAGAATAGTGGGTTTAGGAATAAGGTAATTAGTACATACAGAAATATAATGCAGAAAAGTTAGCATATTACTTGTGGGCAAGGAAAAGGAAGAGTCGTAGATGAGTCTGACATTTTAAACATTTATGGCTTGGAAAAGTAATTTATATAAGAATATGATTCTCCAATACAAGAATGAATATAGTACAGACTACGAGGTATGAAAAGCTGAAAACTGAAGCAGAAATGTGTTTTTTGATAGGAAAACTTTAGAGAGAACAAAAATAACATGAGACGCTATCAGCAGAAAGTAGATTAGGTAGTTTAATTTTCCAGATTATGAGAATATTATTAGTCCTTGAGAAGACTGTGAAATTAGCAGATAATGTCTTTATTTTATAATGCCTTTCTCTCTCTTGCACCAGATATTTAGTGTAGGATTCATGTTGAAGAGGCTTAGAAAGGTTCCTCCTGTTCTGGGGCCTCAGGTTCCTCCTGTTCTGGGGCCTCTGTTCTCTCACCTCTGTGCCGCTGATAGTCTCTGATCGCTCTGTCTCAGTTCTTCAAGATCCCTGCCTCGATATTTCAAGGTGAAGCTCGGTAACCGCTTGAGCCAACTTGCATTAATATTAATAGTAGAATACTGGGTATTTTCTTTCCTCCTTCCATAGCAGATTTCTGTTTAGACATTTGTGTACTATAATTCTGCCTTTATTGTTAGTTCATCACAGGAACCACATCATGGTAGTTTTAGAACAGATAAAATACAGGTGCACGAAAGGGATATTGCGTGGTCTTGTTTGCAGCATTGCAGTCCTCAAATTCGACTGTGTGCCTTTCCAGTTTACCAAGGGGTAGGCTCTTTGGGCTGGATTGAAAAGATTGAAATTACTGAATGTATTTCTGAAATTACTGAATCTGTAAATCTGTTACACACATTTAACAAAAATATTGAGTGACATTATGCACAGAAACAATACAGTGTGTCTCTCACATGGCATTTGTGAGGCTTCATACCAGTTTCCTCATAATTAAAATTGCAGTAATATACCCACACTACTTACCTTCTAAAGTTGTTATATGATTCTAATGAAAAAAGTGTGATTTGTGAATTATAGAGTGCCATAGAATGTATAGTATTATTGCTGGTTGTTTTATGTACCTAGAATATAGTTATGCCTGAAGATTCTGGCATGATTTTTCTGGGATGACCTTTAAAATGCTCAATTTCAGAATCTCACTCTGTTTACGGATGACTACTGAGGGTATTACTGGATGACATTAATTCCCAAATCCCACCCTACAGACTAGCTAGTTGATGAGATATCTTTATTATCATGAAACAAAACATTGGCCTTAAAGGATGTTTGTGGCGGTGATGAAAGGTGAGGGTTCAAGGAAGGGAGGGAGTTAGGGCGTGCAGTGGTGGCCGCAGGCAGCGGGTCAACTACAGACCACCTTTTCAGCCAGAAAAGAAGAACTGAAATTTAAATTTTAAGTAAAGGAGAAACTACTGTTTGAAAGTTACCACCAAAGGGTTTTCACGAAGACCACAATTGGCAGCATGCTCTGTTATGTGATTCTTGTTTTCTGCTCGGCCATGAGCAGAATAAGGAGGAAAAAAAAAAAAGTTCAATGACGTTGCACAGAAGTTAAAGGTTTCTGTTATAGAAAAAAACCCCGGAGGCTAATTCGAAGTTTTGTTTAATATGCGCAGTTGTGTCATTTTGTCATTTTTACTTTGCCCTATGAAAAATGCTATACTAAAGCATATTGCTGTTTTATTGTCCAATTAGCAGGTTAAAACCAAGCTTATTGGAGAACCATACTATTCAGTAATTGATTTTCAGAAAACACAGATAATTAATTGAAAAATCTTATTTTTTCTTTACCCTGACTCTAGAAAAGCATTTTCTGTCTCAAAATTTTATTAAGAAGTATGCAACATTTCTATAGATGTTGAGATCAGGAAATATTCATTAGATATGCTTAACTAATCATTTTTAACCATTTTCTTATGGTCAAGTATGCAGAATAGGATTATAAAGGCAAAACTTACACCTTACCTACATCTTTCAGTGACTTCCTTGAATTTCAGTTAGGGAGAAATAAATATTTCAAGTGTCTTCAATAAAGGAGCAGCAAAAGCCAGAATCGACTACGATAGACATGATTGTAAAAAAAAAAGCTGACCATACTCCTTTTAACTTAGAATCTTTTAGCGTGTTTTCATTTTCTAGGAGGTAATGCCTGTATCTTTTGTCTGGCTCTCTGTGAACAATCCTCCATTTCCTCCTCTTCCACCTTACTCTCTCACTCTGCTCCTTCTCCCACCTAATACACTAATTGTAATGACCTACTTATTCATGACAGCCTGTTTCCTTATAAATTTTGGTATGGATCCATGTGGGAATCTTAAAAAGTCTGGCTTGAATTTGCACACATTGAGAGAGACTTTGCGTTTTTGTCTGCCAGAGATTCTAGGGTCTGGTGAATTGACTTGACAGCATACATTTGAATTGCTGACCGTTGGTAGGGTAGCCCTGTGGATACAACCCTCAGGAACGTTTTCCACTCTCACTATTTGTTTTTCCACATCAGGGTCTTTTCTAGCCCACCCTGTCACTGAGTAAGTAGACTTCAATTTGTCCCAAATTTATGTGGAAATCTAATTTCACTTCCCACCAACATCTTTGTCTCCTTTTATTCAACTGACTTAAGAAAATTAGCCTGCCAGTTTCCAAGATGGGCAAAGCTGCATGTACCTTGGAGTTCTCACCTGCCACTCTTTTCTTGCAAGTTCAGTTATTCATTGAAAATAATATTTGTTATATTTGGCCAGAAGCTATGCGTCTCGAATAAAAGCATTTTATCATTTTTGTCTTCAGAATATATTGTCTGACATATTTCCAAGATTGAAAAACCACACACTTATAGAAGAGAATTACGAGTGAATAACTCTTCTCCCAGCAATTGAATATATTCTAGATTGATGCCACTTTTATACATAAAAATATGTTTAGTGCATGTTACTTAAAAGTGTTTATTAAAAAAACATGAATTTGTGATGCTCTAGTTCAGCCCTGTCCAAAAGAATTTTCTACAGTGGTAAAAATGCTCTGTATATCTATGCTGTTCAATATGGTAACCATTTGCCATATGTGACTATTGAGTATTTGAAATGCGGCTGGCATGCCTCAATTTTTAAAGCTCAATTAATTTCAATTTCAATAGTTACATGTGGCTGCTGCTACTGTATTGGACAGTGCAGTGGGTGAAAGAAATGGTTTTAATTTTTACCATACGTAGCCGAGTAAGAAAAAATAAGCGAAAACCACTGAAATAAAAACACTAGAGTCATGGAGATGTAGTGGGGTGAAAAGCTTTAAATAAACGGGCACAACTGATAACATAAAAAATTGACAGCAGAGTTGCTTCCAGTGGTTCTCAAATGCTAATGTGGTCAGAAACCTAAGTGTCCCTCAGCAGATGAATGGATAAAGAAAATGTGGCACTAATACGCAAAGGAGCACTGTTCAGCCATAAAATGAATCAGATTCTGTCATTTGTAACAACATGGATAGAACTGGGGATCATTATGTTAAGTGAAATAAGCCAGCCTCAGAAAGACAAACATTACATGTTCTCATTTATTTGTGGAATCTAAAAATCAAGACAAGTAAATTCACGGAGATAGAGAATAGAAGAATGAGTATCAGAGGCAGGGAAGGGTAGTGGGGGAGGCAGAAAAGGTGGGGATGGTTAATTGATACAAAAAGTAGACAGAATAAAACCTAGTATTTGATAGCACAACAGGGGGCATATAGGCAATAATAATTTATTTCTACATTTTAAGATAACAAAGTGTAATTGGGTTGTTTGTAACACAAAGGATATGTGCTTGAGGGGATGGATGCCCAATTTTCTAAATGATATTACTGAGCATAGCATGCCTGTACCCAAATATATCACGTACCTCATGAATATATTCACCTTCTATGTACCTAAAATGAAAAAGAATTTTTAAATGTTAACGTGGTCAGAATCACCTGGAGGACTTACAAGTCCTCACACCCAGAGTTTTTGATTCAGTAGGCTTGGGTGGGGTGCAAGAATTTGTGTGTTTAAGAAGTTCTCAGGTGATGATGATTTTGCTGGTCTGAGCAAAGCACTTTGAAAACTAGCAGTCTGATGTTGTCATAGAGTTGCTGGTTCAGACATGGAAGCTACTCAGAGAATGACAGCTGTGACCTGAGCCATCCTACTTATCTTGGGAACACTCTGGCTTCTAAGTAAGGTGATTGTGTGATTTCTTCAGGAAGTGATACAAAGATTAGTTGGGAGACCAAATATTTTCATTATTTTGAACAAAGGTAGACTGTGTACGTTTTTACCTACATATTTATAAGCTTAGATTCTAATTAATGTATACAATCAGTAAACTATTATCTAACAAATTTTGGTATTTTTTATGATAATCAATATACATTCAATGTAGCAAATACTGTTAGCTCTCCACCCAAGCCATTTTTCTTTCTACCAGAACCTTGATTTTCTAAAAAAAAAAAAAAAAAAAAAAAAAAAAACTTATTTGACAAAGTTAGCTTCATCTATAGTTTCAGAACTAAATCTTTAATTTGTAAAATAGTTAAAGACTTTAAAGGAATTATGGTAATCTCATTCTCCTCAGCTGTGTACATCTATCCCAAATAGTGAGAAAAAGCTTATTTCATTATAAGACAGAAGCACAAGAATAAATGCTATTTTTCTGTTCTGGTTTGGCTGTGTTTGGTTGTGATACAAATGTAACTACTACATTCCATCATCTTCCTACAAGCAGTTCTTAAACTATCCCTCAGCGGAGCACAGACACTAGGGAATATCAGAGAAAGAGAAACGAGAGCATGAGGCCTGGAGCTCATTCCAGCCTTAACTTATTTTTACATGAAATAAAACTCCAATATTTCTTACAGTTGAAGTCGGTTTGGGTTGATGTGTTCTGCTACTTAAGGCAGAAAACTGCCTAACAGCTGCCTTTGGGGAGTGAGGATCAGGATTTTTCGAATCACAGAGGTAATGTGGAAAGTGCAGAATTATTTTCTGTTTCAGATGACTGTGCTGATATGCTACGTCTAATTATTTCCCACTACGGCTTGTCTGTAGAGCAAAATGGCAACAGACATGACCCACTTCCTTTTTCTCCCCCCAATCAGATCAAATAACAAAGTAGAATAAATGGCAATAGAAACAATAACATTGCCATAACCTCCGCTTATATTTTCAAATAGAAGAAAGACTTCCAATATGTCCTTTGGCGTAATGTAACACTAACCTTTAAAATGTCCTTTTTCTTTCCTTTGCCATTCTGCAGACCAGCAAAAAGCAAATGTGACTTGTTGACATGTAATGGCTGGTGGGTGATTGGGCTGTGGTAACATTGCCGTTGATGGACCTGTCTCCAGTTTATCAGCAGTAGCGTTTACTTTTAGATGGCAGATAAGCATGAGCTATTTAATGTATAAATATGAATCAGTCACAACTGAAAATAGACTGTTACTCAAATTTCTTAGATGAGTTATACACATCCATACTATTTCTTATCACCTAGGATTAAATTTTATCATATAATTTGGATACTTCTCAAACCTAAACCTTAATTTATGAGATTGGGTGGTAAACAAAGGATGGAAAGAAAATCGCATATAAAGTATGTATTTATTTATTTATTGGTGCCGTGACTCGGATTTGAACCAAGGTTGCTACTTAAAGTATTTAATAATACAATTTACTTAAAATTGCTGGGCAAATAAAAATGTTCAAGAGGTACAATGGAATATTTGTGAAGAAAAACATTCTATTTTTCTGGAATTCTTACATTTATAGGAATTGCTTGGTAGATTATTCACTTCTATCAGTGTCATCAGTTGTCGTTTTCTTTCTTGTTTAGTGAAGATATACAGAACAGATCATTTCCCATTTTCAGTTATGTTCCTCCCTCAAGCCTTTGAGTTTGGAATTTTTTAAAGGTCAGTTCTGGGTCCTCTTTTCCTATGCACTTTCTCAAATTTGGAAATGCTTGGCTACAATTTCAATCTATACAATAAGGTCAACCGAATTTCCCTATCTCCTGCATTCTAAATATGTATATTAATCTGCCTAGTTACTATTTCATAAACATTTTAAATTTAAATGTTCAACACTTAATTCATACCATCCCTCTTCAAACCAAGCACTCATTGTAGAGATTGGCACAAAAATTCACCCACTGTAACAAAGGAGATGTTTAGTTCTCATCATTGATCCTCAGATTTCCTGCTTCCCATTCTAATTCATTTTGAAATGCTTGAGATTTTAAAAATAGTTTCATTGATACAATTCACATATAATCTAATTCATTTAAAGTGCAAAATTCAGTGTGCTTTAGATATACAGCTATCTCCACAATGTAATTTTAGAAGAGTTTTGTCTACTGACAAAGGAGTCCTGTTAGTATTCATCACCTGAATCTGAGAGGGGTCTCCCAACACTAGACAACCACTGGTCCACTTTCCGTCTCTATATTTTTCCCATTCCAGACATTTAATGCAAATGCAATCATGCAAAATGTGGCATTTGTGACTTTATAATTTTTTTTGTTTTGAGACAAAGTCTTCTTCTGTCACCCAGGCTGGAGTGGAATGGCACAATTTCTGTTCACTGCAAACTTCACCTCCTGGATTCAAGTGATTCTCCTGCCTCAGCCTCTCAAGTGGCTGGGATTACAGGCGTGTGCCACCAGGCCCAGCTAATTTTTGTATTTTTAGTAGAAACAGAGTTTCACCATGTTGGTCAGGCATATCTTGAACACCTGACATCAGGTGATCCACCCACTTTGGCCTCCCAAAGTGCTGGGATTACATGCATGAGCCATTGTGCCCAGCCACTTTTTATTTTGTAACTTATATATCATAGTTGCACATATTTTGGGGTACATGTGATTTTTTTCTTTACATAGAGTCTTGCCTTTGTTGTCCAAGCTGGTGTGAAATGGCTTGATCTCGGCCCACCATAACCTCTGCCTCCTGGGTTCAAGAGATTCTCCTGCCTCAGCCTCCCGAGTAGCTGGGGTTACAGGCATGTACCAGAACGCCCCGCTAATTTTGTATTTTTAGTAGAGAGGAGTTTCTCCGTGTTGGTCAGAGTGGTCTTGAACTCCCGACCTCAGGTGATCCACCTGCCTTGGCCTCCCAAAATGCTGGGATTACAGGCGTGAGCCACCATGTCCGGCTACATGTGATATTTGAATACATGTATACAATATGTGATGATGGAATCAGAGTAATTAGAATATATATCACTCATTTATCATTTCTTTAAATTTGGAGCATTACAATTCTTCTAGCTATTTTGGAATATATGTTATTGTTAGTGATAGTTTCTCTATTGTGAAATACATGTTATTGTTAAAGATAGTTTCCCTATTGTACTATCAAATACATAGTCCTTCACTTGAACTGTATTTTGTACCTATTAACCAACTCCTATTAATTCCCACCCTCCCCTTCCTGTCCCCAGCCTCTGGTAACCAACATTCTATTTTCTACCTCAATGAGATCAACTTTTTTAGCTCCCACCTATCAGTGAGGACACACGCTATTTATCTTTCTGTGCCTGATTTATTTCTCTTGATATAATAATCTCTGATTCCATCCATGTTGCCACAAGTGGCAGGGTTTCACTGTTTTTATGAGTGAATAATATTCCACTGTGTATTTTCTTTATCCATTAATTTGTTGATGGACACTTATGTTGATTCCATATCTTGTCTTTAGTGAATAGTGCTCCAGTAAACATACTGATTTCATTGTTTTAGGATACATAGCCAGCAGTGCAATTACTGAATGGCATGGAAGCGCTATTTGTAGTTTTTAGAGGACGCTCCGTACTGATTTCCATAATGGCTTTACAGCTTTACATTCCTATCAACAGTATACAAACATTCCTCTTTTTTCATATCCTTGCTAACATTTGTTTTTTGTCTTTTTGACAAGAGCTATTCTAAGTGGATTGAGGTGATAGTTCATTTTGTGATTTTGACTTTGATTTTCTTGATTATTAATGATGTTGAGCATGTTTTTCATATACTTGGTCATTTGTATGTCTCCTTTTGAGAAAAGATGATTCAATTTCTTTACCCATTTTTAAATCAGATTGTTATTTTTTTACTATTGATTTGTTTGAGTTCCTTCTATATTCTGGATATTAATTCCTGGTCAGATGCATAGTTTGCAAATATTGTCTTTCATTTCCTAGGTTGTCTCTTCACTTTGTTAATTATTATTTCCTTTGCAGTGCAGAAGCTTTTTAGTTTGATGTAGCCCCATTTGTATATTTTTTCTTTTGTTGCCTGTGCTTTTGAGGTCTTACTAAAAAAATATTTTTCCAGATCAGTGTCATGTAGTATTTCTCCAATATTTTCTTCTAGTAATTTCATAGTTTCAGATATTACATTTAAGTGTCTAATCCATTTTAGTTGATTTTTGTATAGATTGAATGATAGAGATCTAGTTTTATTCTTCTGCATGTGGCTATTTAGCTTTTCCAACACCGTTTATCAAAGAGTCTGTCCTTTCTACTAGGCATCTTTGTTGAAATGAATTAGTTGTGAGTGCATGGATTTATTTCTAGGTTCTCTCTGTTGTATTGATCTATATGTTTGTTTTTATGCCAGCATCATACTGTTTTGATTACTATAGCTTTGTAATGTAATTTGAAATTAGGTAATTTGATTCTTCCAGCATTGTTCTTTTTGCTCAGGATTGTGCTTTTATATAGCACATTTTCAAGGTTCGGCTACGTTGTAACATATATCATTATGTCATCTCTATTTATTGCCAAAAATATTCCATTGAAGAGATGTACCATGTGTTATTTATCTTTTAATCAGCTGATAGCCATTTGAGCTGGTTTTGCTTTTGGAATAGTATTAATAAGACTTGCATGAGTATTCACATATAAGTTTTTATTTGGGTTGTATTAATATGTCTTTAATTCTCTTGGATATATAGAAGTGGAATTTTTAGATAAAAAAGTAACCCTATGTTTGACATTGTGAGGAACTACCAAGGTATTCTCCAAAGTAGCTGTACCATTTTAAATTCCCACTAGAAATGTGTGAGAGCGTTGCTATTTCTACACACTTCTGCCAACACTTGCTAGTACAAGTCTTGTTTATTTTAGTTATCCAAATGGGTATGATGTTAGGATCTCATGGTGTCAACTTGCAGTTCTCTGATGGCTAATGATGCTGTGTCTCTTTTGATATGCTCCTTGGCAATTTGTATATCTTCTTTGGAAGTTTATGTTCAGATCCTTTGTCCTTTTAAAAATTAGGCTATTTATCATTTTATTATTTAGTTGTAAAAGGTTTTTGTATATTGTGGATAAAATTCCATTATGAGATACATAATCTGCAAAGATTGCTTCTCATTCTGTATATTATTCTTATAAGAAACCACTGTCTTATGCAAGTCACAAATATTTGCTCTTATATAATATTTTCTTCTAAGGGCTTTATAATTTTGATTTATTTAGCTCTATGATACATTATGACGTATATTGTGTGTGTGGTGTAAGCTAGGAATTCAATTTTATTATTTTGCCTATCTGTTGTCTCAGCACCATTTATTGAAAGACTGTTTTTTATCCATTAAATCATCTTGGCCCTTTTGTTGAAAATCAACTGATCAAAATGATTTTATTTCTAGGCTCTAAATTCTATTCCTTTAATTGCTCTGTCTGTCTTTATGCAAATACCACAGTGTCTTGATTACTGTAGTTTAGTAGTAAGTTTTGAAATCAAGATGTATTAGTGCTCCAGCTTGGTTCTTTTTCAATAATGTTCTGGCATTTTTGAGTCCCCTAAATTTTTACATAAAATTTACAATAAGCTTGTCAATTTCCTTCAAAAGCCAGCTGGGATTTTGATAGGGATTATATTAAGTCTTTGGATCAATTTGGAGAATAGTGCTATCCTAACAATTTTATCTCTTCTGATCTATGAACATGAGCAAATAATCCTAAAATTTGTATAAACTTGTAAAAGACCATAATAGCCAAAACAATCTTGAGCAAAAAGAGCAAAAATGATTCAATTGTGCTCAAAGATGGAGGCATCGCAGTACCTGACTTCAGATACTGTGGCACGAAGCCACCCATGAGAATGTAGGCCTCAGGCTAGGTAATTTGTAAAGAAGAGGGATTTATTTTGCTCACACTTCTGCAGGACTGGAAGTTCCAAATTTGGCAGCTGCATCAGTTGATGACCTCATGCTGCTTCAGCTCATAGCCGAAAGGGGAAAGGGAGTGAAAATGTGAAAAAATAATATAATATATGGGAGAGGACACAAATAAATGGAAAGATATTGCATGTTTGTAAATTGAAAGTATTAACATTTTTAAAGTGCCCGTACTACCGAAAGTGATTTACGGATGCAATACAATACATATATATATATGTACTCAACTAAAAAGCAAAAGAACAAAGACATTTATAGGACACTTTGATTTATAATATATATATCCTCCTCCATATATATTATATATACCATATATATGTGTGTGTGTATGTATGTGTATATATGCACACACACATATATAAATATATGTATACACATGTGCATATATATGTGTTTATATATGTATGCGTATGTGTGTATATATACACACACGTGTATATATACATGTATATCTATATATATGTGTATATATAGATATACGTGTATATCTATATATACATGTGTGTATATAGATATACGTATATCTATATATATGGGACATTGACCCCTTCTCAAATGCATAGTCTGCAAATATGTTCACCTGTTCTCTAGGTCGTCTCTCCACTCTGTTTATTGTTTCCTTTGCTGTGCAGAAGCCTTTTAGTTTGATGTATTTCCATTTGTGTATTTTTGGTTTTGTTGCCTGTGCTTTCTAGGCCTTATCAAAATGGTCTTCGCCTAGATCAGTGTCATAAAGCATTCCCTGCCTCCTTTTCTTGTTTCTAGTAATTTTATGATTTCTGTCTTACATTCAAGTCCTTAATCCATTCTGTGTTGATTATTGTATAAGGTGAGAGACAGGGGTTTACTTTACTCTTCTGCATGTCAATATTGAGCTCTCCCCATATTATTTATTAGTTTCTTCTTTCCTTTTTAAAAATCCTTTTATTTTCAGTTGATGTGTAATAATGATCCATATTTATGGGATACAGAATAAAATTAGCACATGAATCATCTTTGACATTTGTTTTTTTTTCCAACATGTGTTCTTGGTGCCTTTGTCAAAACTCAGTTGACTGTAAATGTGTAGATTTATTTTTGAGTTTTCCATTCTGTTCTATTGGTTTATGTGTCTATTTATATGCTAGTAATATGCAGTTTTAGTTACTATAGCTATGTAGTATGTTTTGAAGTTCAGTAATGTGATGCTTTCATCTTTGCTCTTTTTGTTCAAGATTGCTTTGGCTATTCAGGGTGTTTTCATACAAATTTTAGAATTATTATATTTCTGTGAGGAATGTCATTGATATTTGATAGGGATTGTATTGCATCTGTAGATCACTTTGGGTAGTATGGACATTTAAAAAATCCTAATACTTTTGATTCATAAACATGCAATATCCTTTTATTTATTTGTGTCTTCTTCCATTATGTCACTAATGTTGTATAGTTTTCATTGTAGAGATCTTTCACCTTCTTGGTTAAATTTACTCCTACATATTTTCTTATTTTTTATAGTTATAAGTGGGATTGTTTCCTTGTTTTCTTTTTCAGATAGGTTGCTTCTAGCATTGTCTTAGTCCATTTGGTGTTGCTGTAACACAAGTACTTGAGGCTGGATCATAAAGAAAAGAGGTTTAACTTGCAGTTTTGTGGGCAGAGAAGTGCAAGAAGCATGGCATCGGCATCTGCTCGATTTCCTATGAGGGCTTTCTGTGCTGCGATAACACGGTAGAGAAGGTCAGAGGCGAAGCAAGCACTCTTGTGCAGTGAGCAGGTACATGCTGACCTACCCCCAAAGGCTGAGGGAGCTGAGAGGCTAAAGAAAGGATGACAAATGTAGTTTGTCGAAGAGAAACATTTAATAGGACTTAGGCCAGACGCCATGTCTCAGATGCCTGTGAGATGGTAGGTCCCTGTACCTGCCCTCCAGAAAGCATTCTTTGTATAGCAAGCTTTTAGGGTAAAAAATGTTTTACCCTTGAAGATGTGCAGCTGTTCATATCTCCAGATTTTCTTGCCAATACTCACGACCACTGGGGAGGTTACATAAGCATTTTTTTGAGTTGTCTATGCTACAGGCATTGTTTAAGATCTTACTGCAGAACACGGTGGTATGTCGGGGACTAACACCAGTCATAATGGCATTTTTGCTTCAAGATGGCATCACTCTTGCCATGAAATAGGATGTTTCCTACGGGCACATGTTAAAAGGCATACACTGAGGGAGGGTCCCGGCTTT
Source organism: Sapajus apella (assembly GCF_009761245.1). Lineage (NCBI taxonomy): Eukaryota > Metazoa > Chordata > Mammalia > Primates > Cebidae > Sapajus > Sapajus apella. The sequence continues at coordinate 211,075 of NW_022437072.1, read as the reverse complement.
ATAACAGCCCACTGTTATAGGAACTAATCTAGTTTTGCGAGGGTAAAAAGTCACTCACTTTCATGAGCATGGCATGAAGCCACCCATGAGGGTATAGGCCTGAGGCTAGGTAATTTATAAAGAAGAAGGATTTATTTTGCTCACAGTTCTGCAGGCGTGGAAGTTCCAAACTGGACAGCTGCATCAGGTGATGGCCTCATGCTGCTTCAGCTCATAGCCGAAAGTGGAAAGGGAGTGAAAATGAGAAAGAGATCACAGGACAAGAACGAAATCAAGGTGAAAAAATCTGAGGAAATCAGACACTTAACTACTGGGAAGTAATTTATTCCTACAAGAGCAAGAACTCACTCATGTGGGAAGACATTCATTTATTCACAAGGGATCTACCTTCATGACTAAAACATCTCGCACTGGGCCCCACTTCCCAATTCCACCACGCTGGGCGTCAAATTTCAACATGGGTTTTGGTGAGAACAAGCCACAGCCACATCACAGCAAATTACCCCTTAATTCTACTTCACCTCCTCCAGGTCTACAGTCCTTGGCCACTGTGATGTTTTCCAAGTGAGTTTTGATGATATCATTTCAACTGAAAATCCCCAACAACATCTCACTGTTTACATAACAGAGAACAAAATTCTGTTAATGTTCTGAGTCCTACGTGGTTCGGCCCCGTCTTCATATCCAGGATGACATTAAGCACAGAACACTGCTGTTCTTCCTTTGGTCTCGGCACGCTTGCCTCTTGTTGGTTCTTGAGTCATGCTATCCTCCCTTCTTTGGCAGGCCCTGAACTCATGTTGCCCTCTGCCCGAACGTTCTCCCTTCTCTCACCTGGATAACTGCATCACCCTTCAGACCTTGGAGAAACTTCTGTGACCTCTGTTTTAGGCCAATTGCCTTACTTTTAACCTCGAGAATACCACATACCTTTTCTTCATAACAATTTCTTGTGTTTATAATTGAACACTTACTCGTCTTAGTAATTAATGACTGTACCACCTGAAAGACAATAACAATGTTATTGATTATATCTATTTTGCTCCAGCATATCCTCAGTGCCTGACACCTAGACATGTTTTAAATAAAAATGTGTTGAACAAAGGAGTCCTTATTGTAGTTTCTGGCAAGTAATTTATACCTGGGATACATTTTTCTTTTGATTATTAGGAATGAGAGTGAATTCTATTTGGCTTGTGAAGCCCTAAAGATGATAGTATTATTCTCTCTGATTAAAGAAATTTAATCAGAAGTTTTCAGGTTCAGGAACTCTGTGACTATCTAATGTGTTTTTAGAAACATTCTCTCGTATCAAAGAAACCTTATTAATCATATCAGTTTTGCATTTAGAAGTTTCCACCTTCTTTTAACAGTCACTAATGAGGATGGTACTTCCAAAAAGAGCATGATCCTAAGGTTCTTAATAACAGTGTGGCTTTTTGGGGGCTACTTAATGTCTTTGAACCTCAGTCTCTAATCAGTGGAATAGCTACCTCATTGTTTGCATGCAAAATGCCTAATCTGTGAAAATGTTAAGTTTCTTTCTCTTTTCACTTCTGCATGCCTCTCATGATCTCTGTCTCAAGGGTTTTCAGCCTGATAGTACATGTTAAACTAATACAGCCATTTAAACCAGAGGTCTTCAAAATGAAGTGCATGTATACAGCATTAATAAAGATGATACATTGGAGCTAAGAAGAAAATATTGAAACTTTAACCTGGGGCTGGGAACTGTGGCCCACACCTGTTGTCCCAGCACTTTGGAAGGCTGAGACGGGAGGGTTACTTGAGCCTGGGAGTTTGAGACCAGTCTGGACAGCATAGCAAGACCCTGTCTCTACAAAAAAGAAAGAAATTAAAAATTAGCTGGGTGTGGTGGTGCGTACCTCAATCCCAGGCCCTTAGGAGGCTAAGGTGGAAGGACCACCTGAGCCCAGGAGTTTGGTGCCGATTGCCCCACTGTACTCTAACCTGTGTCAAAAAAAATACCCTTCAACTTATAGGTATACTTGTTTTATTGCACTTTGCTTTATTTATTTATTTATTTATTTATTTTTTTGAGCTTTCATCATTTAGATTTATTAATATCATAATGGTTTTATAAGTGCCCTGTCCCTAGCTGGGGCTTCCCTTCTGTTCAACTACTCATTTGTGTGTTTTTTTTTTCCCATTTATTTATTTTATTGCATTTTAGGTTTTGGGGTACATGTGAAGAACATGCAAAATTGTTGCATAGGTACACACATGGCAGTGTGATTTGCTGCCTTCCTCCCCATCACCTACATCTGGCATTTCTCCCCTTGCTATCTCTCCCCAGCTCACCACCCCCCACCGTCTCTCCCCTATTTCCCCCCAACTGACCCCAGTGTGTAGTGCTCCCCTCCCTGTGTCCATGTGTTCTCATTGTTCAACACCCGCCTATGAGTGAGAACATGCGGTGTTTGATCTTCTGCTCTTGTGTCAGTTTGCTGAGAATGATGGTTTCCAGGTTCATCCATGTCCCTACAAAGGACCCAAACTCATCGGTTCTGATGGCTGCATAATATTCCATGGTGTATATGTGCCACATTTTCCCTGTCCAGTCTATCGTCGATGGGCATTTGGGTTGGTTCCAGGTTTTTGCTATTGTAAACAGTGCTGCAATGAACATTCGTGTGCACGTGTCCTTATAGTAGAACGATTTATAACCCTTTGGATATATACCCAGTAATGGGATTGCTGGGTCAAATGGAAGTTCTATTTCTAGGTCCTTAAGGAATCGGCACACTGTCTTCCATAATGGTTGAACTAATTTACACTCCCACCAACAGTGTAAAAGTGTTCCTATTTCTCCACATCCTCTCCAGCATCTGTTGTCTC
>NW_022437072.1:124127-203216 GCF_009761245.1 Sapajus apella | reverse complement strand
GAACTTGCCTTATGTATCTGGGTGCTCCTGTATTGGGTGCGTATATATTTAGGATCATTACCTCTTCTTGTTGCATTGATCCTTCTACCATTATGTAATGTCCCTCTTTGTCTCTTATGATCTTTGTTGCTTTAAAATCTAATTTATCAGAGATGAGAATTGCAACTCCTGCTTTTTTTTGCTCTCCATTTGCTTGGTAAATCTTCCTCCATCCCTTTATTTTGAGCCTTTGTGTATCCTTGCATGTGAGATGGGTTTCCTGGATACAGCACACCGATGGGTTTTGTCTTTTTATCCAATTTGCCAGTCTGTGTCTTTTGATTGGGGCATTTAGTCCATTTACATTTAGGGTTAATATTGTTATGTGTGAATTTGATAGTGCCATTTTGGTGCTAGCTGGCTGTTTTGCCCTTTAGTTGAGCTGGTACTTGTTGTTCCTTTATATGTGTAGAGCCTCTTTCAGGAGCTCTTGTAGAGCTGGCCTGGTGGTGACGAAATCTCTGAGTACTTGCATGTTCCCAAAGGATTTTATTTTTCCTTCACTTATGAATCTTAGTTTGGCTGGATAGGAGATTCTGGGTTGAAAGTTCTTTTCTTTAAGGATGTTGAATATTGGCCCCCACTCTCTTCTGGCTTGTAGGGTTTCTGCTGAGAGATCTGCTGTGAGTCTGATGGGCTTCCCTTTATGGGTAACCCAACCTTTCTCTCTGGCTGCCCTTAGTATTTTCTCCTTCATTTCGACCCTGGTGAATCTGACGATCATGTACCTTGGGGTTGCTCTTCTTGACGAATATCTTTGTGGTGTTCTCTGTATTTCCTGAACTTGAATGTTTGCCTGCCTTGCTAGGTTGGGGAAGTTTTCCTGGATAATATCCTGAAGAGTATTTTCCAGCTTGGATTCATTCTCTTCGTTGCATTCAGGTACGCCTATCAAACGTAGATTAGGTCTTTTCACATAGTCCCACATTTCTTGGAGACTTTGTTCTTTCCTTTTTACCCTTTTTTCTCCATTCTTGCCTTCCTATTTTATTTCATTGAGCTGATCTTCGACCTCTGATATCCTTTCTTCTGCTGGTCAATTCGGCTGTTGATACTTGTGCATGCTTCACGAAGTTCTCGTGTTGCGTTTTTCAGCTCCATCAATTCACTTATATTCCTTTCTGTTTTGTCCATTCTTGTTAGCATTTTGTCAAATCTTTTTTCAAGGTTCTTGGTTTCTTTGCACTTGGTTAGAACATGTTCTTTAAGTTCACAGAAGTTTCTTACTACCCACCTTCTGAAGTCCGATTCTGTCATTTCATCATACTCGTTCTCCCTCCAACCTTGTTCCCTTGCTGGTGAGGAGTTGTGATCCCTTGTAGGAGGAGAGGTGTTCTGGTTTCGGGTGCTTTCATCCTTTTTGTGCTGGTTTCTTCCCATCTTTAAGGATTTATCCACCTGTCGACTTTGTAGTTGCTGGCTTTCAGATTGGGTCTCAAATCTTTCAGATTGATGTTCTGTTTGTTGATGATGAGGTTATTTCTGTTTCTTGGTTTTCCTTTTGGCAGTTTGGCCCCTCTGCTGTAGGTCTGCTGAGGTTCACTCCAGGCCCTGCTTGCCTGGGGTTCACCTGCAGCAGCTGCTGAACAGTAAGGGTGGTTACCAGTTTTCTTCTTCTGCTATCTTTGTCCCAGAAGGATACCTGCCTAATGTCAATCTGATCTCTCTTTTATGAGGTGTCTCTTTGGATATATAGGGGTCAGGGAGCTGCTTGAGGAGACGGTCTCTTCTTTATAGGAGCTCAAATGGTGAGCTGTGAGCTCTGTTGTTGTTCATTCAGAGCTGCTGGGCAGGTACATTTAGGTCTGCTGCAGCAGAACTCATAAACCGCTTTTTGTTCCCAGGTGCTCTGTCCCAGGGATTTAGGGCTTTATTTATGAGTTTCTGTTATGCTGCCGCCTTCTTTTTTTTTTTTTTTCCTTCAGACCTGCCCTGCCCAGCAAGGAGGTAGCCTAGTCACTGTCGGCCTATAGCAGATTGCTGAGCTGCTGTGGGCTCTGCCCCGCTGCCAAGTGATCTTCCCTGCAGTCCTGTTTATATGGGTGTAGTTAGAACTGCTTTGGCGATGGTGGCCTGCCTCTGTTGGGGCGGAGTCTCTGCTGTGGTGGGTTGCCTTGGCAACGGCGGGCTGCCTCAGCAATGGCGGGTTGCCTTGGCAACGGCGGGCTGCCCCAGCATTGGCTGACTACCTTGGTAGTGGCAGGTTGCCTTGGCAACTGCGGGCTGCCTCAGCATTGGCCAACAACCTCCGTCCTTGCGGGCTGCCTCAGCAATGGCGGGTTGCCTTGGCAACGGCGGGCTGCCTCGGTAATGGCGGACGCCCCTCCCCCACAGAGCTGGACCGTCCTGGGTTCAGCTGCACTTGCTGTGAAGCTCTCAATCCAGAGTTCCTGGTTGCTGTTCTTTTGTGGGGGTGGGGCCAGCCGAGCCTGATCGCCCGGCTCCCTGCCTCAGAGCCTTTTTTAAGTTGGTGTTCCAGTCGCCTGTTGAAGAGGCGCCGGGGTCTGTTTGTTTTCCCCTGCGGCCACTCACTGCGCTGGCTTAAACAGCGGCACTGAGGTTTGTGGCGCTTTTTTTTTTTTTTTTTTGCCCTGGAATCTACTGTCCTGGTTCTCTGCTCAGTCCCCTTTTTAAACAGATGAATGGGTGACTTCCCGTGGCTCCAATCGCCAGCCTAAAGGGCCCCCGGACCGGTGTATTTTGTACGGAGAACCGCGTCTCCGGGGCGCCGACAAAGCAGCCGCGCGGGGCAAAGCAGCGGCCCCGGCCGGCACAGCCGGGCTGGCCGAAACAGCCGTGCTGGCAACCGTGGAGCACCTCCGCCTGGGAATTTCCTAGTCTGTGGGCAATAAAAATGCGGCGTCCACTCACCCTCTGCGCTTTCATTGGGAGCTGCAATCCTGAGCTGTTCCTAAACAGCCATCTTGGATCTGCACTTTGCTTTATTATACTTCACGAATATTGCATTTTTAACAAATTGAAGGTTTGTGGCAACCCTGTCTCAAGCAAGCCTATTGGCACCATTTTTTCAATAGCATCTGCTCATTTCTTGTTGCTGACACATTTTGGTAATTTTTCCAATACTTCAAAGGTTTCATTACTATTATATCTGTTACGGTGATCTAGGAGCAGTGATCTTTGATGTCCCTATTGTAACTGTTTTAGGGTGCCATGAACCACACCCATATAAGACGACGAACTTAATAAATGCTGTCGTTCTCCAGTCTCTCTCGCCCTCCTCAGGCTTCTCTATTACCTAACACTCTGCAGTACTGATATTAAGCTGATTAGGAAACCTGTAATGGCCTCTACATGTTCAATGAAGAGTCACAGGTGTCTCACTGTAAATCAAAAGCTAGAAATGATCAAACTGCATGAGGCAGGCATGTTGAAAACTGAGATAGGCCAAAAGCTAGGCCTTTTATGCAAAACAGTTGGCCAAGCTGTGAATGCAAAGAAAAGGCTCTTGAAGGATATTAAAAGTGCCACTCCAGTAAATATAAAAATGATAGGAAAGCAAAACAGCCTTATTGCTGATCTGGAGAAAGTTTTAGTGGTTTGGATAAATGATCAAAACAGACACACCATTCCTTTAACCCAAAGAAAAGCCCTAACTTTCTTCAATTCTCCGAAGGCTGAGAAGGGTGACGAAGCTAAAGAAGAAAAGTATGGAGCTATCAGAGGTTGGCTCATGAAGTTTAAGAAATAAGTCACCTCCATAACATAAAAGTTTCAGGCAAAGCAACAAGTGCAGACGTAAAAGCTGTAAGTTATGCAGAAGACCTAGCTAAGATCATTGAAACATGTGACTACACTAACAACAGATTTTCAGTGTAGACAAAACAGTTTTATATTGAAAGGCAATACCATCTAGGACTTTCCTAGCTAGAGAGCTGAAGTCAATGCCTGACTTCAAAGCTTTAAAGGACAGGTTGAGTCTCTTGCTAGGTGCTAACATGTCTGGTGACTTTAAGCCAATGCTCATTTACTGTTGTGAAAAATCCCAGAAATTTCCTAAATCTACTCTGCCTATGTTTTAAAACTGGAATAACAAAGTCTGAATGACCTGTTTACAGCATGGTTTACTGAATATTTTAAGCCTACTATTGAGACCTACTCCTCAGAAAACACATTCCTTTCAAAATATTACTCATCATTGACAATGCTTCTGGTTACTCAAGAGCACTCACAAAATTGTACAAATGAATGTTATTTTCAAGTCTGTGAACTCAACATTTTCTGCAGCCCATGGATCAAGCTGTAATTTTGGGTTTCAAGACTCATTATTTAAAAAATAAATTTTATAAGCCTATAGTTGTCATAGATAGTGATTTCTCTAATGGATTTGGGCAAAGCAAATTGAAAACCTGGAAAACAGTCATCATTCTAGATAACACTGAAGATTTGTGATTCATGGGAAGAGATCAAAATATCAACGTTAGCAAGAGATTGGAAGAAGTTGATTTTAGCCCTCCTTGGGTTCTGAGGGATTCAAGATTTCAGTGGAAGAAGTCACTGAAGATGGGATGGAAAAAACGAAAGAACTAGAATTAGAAGTGGAGACTGAAGGTATGACTGAATCTCATGGCAAACCTTGAAGGATGAGGAGTCGATTCTTATGGATGGATAAAGAATGTGGTTTCCTGTGGTTTCACTGATCTTAGTGAAGATACTGTGAACATTGTTGGAATCACAACAAAGGATTTAGAATATTACATGAACTTAGTTTATAAAGCAGCAGCAAGTTTTGGGAGAACTGACTTCAATTCTGAAAGTTCTGTGGGTAAAATGCTATCAAACAGCACTGCATATTTAATACATTTCTAAAGAGGAAATATTTTATGAAAGAAAAAGTCAGTTGATGGGGCAAACTTATTGCCATGGCTACCCAACTGTCAGCAACCACTATCCTAATCAGTCAGCAGCCATCAACATTAAGGCAAGACCCTCCACTAGCAAGATTATAACTTGCTGAAGGCTTAGATAATTGTTAGCATTTTTTAGCAACAAAGTATTTTTAAATTAAGGTATGCACCCTTTTTAGACATAACACTATTGTACACTTGACTCCAGTGTAGCATAGACATAACTTTTATATGCACTGAGAAGCCAAAAATTTTGTGTGACTTGCTTTACTGGGATGTATTCACTTTATTGTGGAGGTCTGGAACTGAACCCACAATGTCTTTGAGGTGTGCCTGTAATTATTTTTATTCAAAATTAAAGACATACATACAGCTTTATTGTATAAATAAAAAAGATTGATGGTGGTGGCCTCAGATTGCGTTTAGTAAATTTAAAAATTTCGTGATTTAATTCCAACAAAGCCAACCTTCACAAAATGAACAAGTTGCAAAAGAGGATTTCTGCAAAATACTCTCTGGCTGAAGATAACTGCCAAAGCTAAACCTCAGCTCTTTGTTAGGCATGTATTGAGTAGATCAGTAAAAACGAAAGCATCATAACATAATCATACTGTTGCATACCACCTAAAATTGATTTTTGAAAATAATTACATTTATTTAGATCCTGAATGGTAAATATCACTCTTTTTCCCCCATATTGAGAAGAAAACTCATCCAATGATGATAGTATTTTGTAGATAGGACTTTGGAACTCTTTCATTGTAAATATGTTACCCATAAATACTCTCATTGATATTCACATTTTAAAAAAAATCTAGAAATATTTTGTAACCAGTTCCTAAGAAGAGCCAGCTGAAGGACTACAGAAATTTAATGCAAAGCCTAATTTCAACAAAATCTTTGTCTAACTATATATTTATTGAAAAGTCTTTGTCATGATCATTATTGCAGTCAATGGTTCATTTTTGTCTATTTAGGTGTTTTCTGGGTACTTTATTTAGCTTAAATGGTAATGTCAACTCTTAAAACTAAGTACTAAAATGCATTCAACTTAGAAAGAAACTCTGGGTGCTGTAACAAAAAATATTGAAGGATTTACAGTGAGACAGTTTTTGTACACTTTGCCAATACATTTTTTATAAAAACATTGTCTCAGTTTTGAAGAATTATATTTTGTGTGTATCTTAACATGTATGCAATATGTCAGCACAGTAGTATCTGAATATAATTTTAAATAAATAATTATACTGAAGGTATATGTTCAATTTCTTTTTCCTTTTATTTTTAATATAATAACTTTTAAAATTTCTTGCTGGACACCTAACGTCATTGATACATTTTCCCCACACTCTCATTAGCTCTTCATATGAAAAGTTTTTAACTTGATATAAATTAGCCTTCAGAAAAGTTTGGAGACCGCTAGAAACAACATCTGTTAAGAACTCTTAATTATACAGCTTTGGGAATACACAGTTTTCCTCTTCTTCCCTTTCTGCAACATATTCTTAAATTCATCAGCCTTATGCCTTTTGTTTTGTTCTATTTTTTTCTTTCAGGATCATGTTTTCTTTCTTTTTAATTCCTCACTAGGTTATTTCTTCCACCCTTTTTGGAAATGCCTCATTATCACTAAGTTTGAGATGTATTTTTACACTGTTTCATCTTCTGTGGCTGGAAACCGGCTCATAGTCACAGAACACGTAACTGAGTAATCCCTCAGGAGGTGACACAAACATAGCCCATACCTGCAGGTCACTGGAGCAGTCCCCTTGGTATCTGTTCCCCTGAGAAACTAGTTGAACCCCTTTTCCTTCTTCACTTTCTGTGAAGGCTGCTCTTCAAATGCCAATTTATTTTCTACCCCTCATCAGGTAATCTCTGCATTAGTAAACCACACTGATTCACACCAGTGTATCAAGCTCAGTCCCCTTCGGTGATTGCAGCAGGCACTCAGAGATGCCCGGGGTCTGTCAGAATCTCTCACTGCTGCTCTCTCTTAGTTTGAGAGGTTTGTTTGCAGCTTGACTGCTAAGAAATTTATGTAGGTTTTTTGTTGTTGTTGTTGTTATTTGTTTTTTTCCTTTTGAGACAGAGTCTTGCGCTGTCAACCAGGCTAGAGTATAGTGGCACAATGTCCGCTCACTGCAAACTCTGTCCCCCAGGTTCAAGTGATTCTCCTGCTTCAGCCTCTGAAGTAGCTGGGATTGCAGGCACATGCCACCATGCCTGGCTGACTTTTTGTATATTTTACGTAGAGACAGGGTTTCACCATGTTGGCCAGGCTGGTCTCGAACTCCTGACCTTGGGTGATCCACCCACCTCGGCCACCCAAAGTGTTGGGATTATAGGCATGAGCCACTGCACCCAGCCAGAAATTTGCGTTTTCCTTAAAACCTGTTGCAACAAGATTTTATTGAGAAAAACTTGGTCTTTATACCTTGACACTTTATTCACGATTTATATCACATACACATACAGACTGCTTTAACTAAAATAATTTAAATTAAGTAAAAAGGAGGCATTAGGGAAGAAATGTCTCCTTTGTCTTTTTATCCTGGCAGAATGTCATATGATTCAACAGAAATGAGAAACAGAGATCCAGGAGATTAGAGAGCACATTCTACTGGTGACTCTAAGACACGCAGAAGGGTAGGGGCTGGGGCTCCAGCTACAGTCTGTAAAGGGACTCCAATATCGGAAATTACAAAAACATGTCAAAGTTTTGGGAGAAAAGAAGGGGTCCAGGCGCAGTTGCTTCTGCCTGTAACCCCTGCACTTTGGGAGGCCTGGATGCGAGGATTGCTTGAGGTCAAAAGTTCCAGACCAAAAAAGAAGGCAACAGAGTTGAAACACTGATTTTATTAATTTTACAGAATAAATTTCTTAACTGGGCTCTCTTTAGGGTTTTTTTTTTTTTTTCCCAAATGTGCTATAGTTTTGAAAGTGGTAAAAATGTTTCTGATATATTTTATAGCTACTAGAAATGGGATAGAAATGAAAATACAATTATTAGACTTATTTATTGTTATAGTGCTCAAATCCATTAAAAAATTCATACTCTAATTAAGTGCTTTTTGCATTTATAGAATCGGTTGCTGGCATGTTTACATAGCTTTCTATTAGCACATTTCCATAAGCATTTATAGAAAAATCTATTTCCATGTAGAATACCCCAAAGTTACCAAAAGTCAAAAAAGGTGCATTTCCATTCACCTTGTAAGTCATCAGATAATGGCCACCGCTAGAAGTACGATTTTGACACAGAAAAACCAGAGGTCTGATCCCATGAAACAATCTCCCTCTTCCTATGTTTTCCATTCAGCTACTAACTTAAAAAATATGTTTAGGTTCTTGGCAGTTTATTATATCCAGAAGGAAACTTGACTTACTTTTTAGAGGTGAAAAAATCTGAAAGTGCAAAACACTCAAAATAGCACTTACCTTTAAGATAAGTGAAATAGATTCAAATTTAAAGCATAGTTACCCTTTTGATTAGTAACTTACAGTCTATAAAACATGTGGTGCAGCTTGGAGAAAACGTGCCACGTAAAAACAGCTATAGCTATGAGGAAGTGTGGTGTGAAAATTATAACTTAGTTTTAAATGTCTTTTAATGCTGATTTAACCATTTGAGGGAAAAAACATAATACTTTTCCTTTAAAAGCTTTCATACCAACTAGAAAGTATTTTTTTTTAACTTGCACTGCAGCATTTAAATAAGGTGACTTTAAATCAGCAAACTGGTCTATGTAAATATAACGACAGAAGAATAAGTTAAAACTATTTTTTTATTTTCTCACTGTAATCCAAAATATCATTAAAGAAAAATATAAAATTATTCCCTCATCAGTTATGTTCTAGGTTTCTAAGACAATAGGCCATTATTAGCAGCTTTTCTATTATTAGTGGACAAGAAACGGAGGTAGAAGCACTGCATGTTCTCACTTACAAGTGGCAGCTGAACTATGAGAAGACATGCGTACAGTGGGGAACAACACACACTGGGACTTGTGTGGGGGTGTGGGGGGGACAGGATCAAGAAGAACAGTTAATGCACGCTGGGCTCCATACCCACGTGATGGGTTGTTCAGTGCAGCAAACCACCGTAGCACACCTCTCGCTGTGGAACGAACCTGCACATTCCGCGTATGTACTCTGAAACTTAAAAGTTGAAGTAAAAAAAAAAAAAGCAGGTCAGCAGGTCTAAGAGGAATTGGGAATTGGGGCTACATTTAGATACGTGTCTCTTCTTTCTTTTCCACTCTAGTCTAAGAAGTGTCCCCCAAGATAATTTTGCTGTGAAGCACTGTCTCAGATTAGATCAAGACACAAGAGATTTAGCTTAGGTAAAAAAGATTTTGCAGTTCATAACTAGATTCTAAGCAAAGCAACAACTCAGTTGATTGTGTGATGAATTTGGGAAAAATCAGAGGCAAACTCCAGGATGGTCTAGAGAGAAAAATCACTGACTTGCGTATGGAAGCAGTGGAGCCATGTGTGCACCCAGGCCCAGAATCCCCACCTATTACGTTTATCAATTGGCTGATGGTTACTGAATGAAGATGAGCACATGCATTTGAATTGCGGCTCGGGCGCCTTCACGGTTAAGGAACGCCTGACGAGGCTGAGGGGTATTTAAGGGCTCCTGAGTCCTGAGGGTGGTTGAGTCACCCGTGTCAGGACAACCTCCTTCACTGGGCACATTCAGCCAACTGATAAGTACCCTTAGTGCTTGCTGAGGAGGCTATAGCAGTCTGGAGACTAGACTTCTCCTGCTTATTGACATGTGATTTATCCCATTTTGGATTGTAAAATATGCTGCTTTTATTTCTTTCTTTTTAAGAAAATATAGATAATTTCAATTTGAACCTATTAACCAGATTTAATTCATAAGAGAAAAAAATAGCTAATTTTATAATTGAAGTAAATAGTATTTAAGTATGAATTGGCTTAAGTTCTGCATAGAATGTCTGACGACTGACAATTTATTATTGAAAGTGGGGGAGTGCTGAAGAAAAGTGTTAAAAGAATTAATGGTAATATATTAAGTAGATAACACAGGGAAGAGATTTAGATGTGAAGAGATGCAACAGAGCCTGCTGAAAGCGAGTTTTCCCAGGGGAGGCTCCTGGACATCTCTTTCTAATGGGAATGTGTGATAGACACTGTCAGGAATGTGTGCCTCTCAGCAAGATAACACAGGATTTATACCCATCTTTCAGCTATGGAACCTGTTGCTTTCTACGAGGCAGTAGCCGCCTTGATTCAAGAATATTGCTAGGGCTCAAGTCACTCAACTTCTGCTCTATTCCTTCGGTTTATCCCTTTATACCTAATTTATTTTCACATATGATTATTCTGCTTCACAGTTCAGGCTCTGGGTGTTATTTAGGATTCTTAAAAAAACTTATATTTACCTTTCATTTGAATTTTCCTATGGAAAAATAAAGTCAAGTGATACGTATTTTGTAAATAGCGTTAACATTTTGTAATACAGCACAGATTTTTCATAAAGTCAAAATCTCAGATCGGGTGGCATATTTGATAAAATTCAATGAAAGCAACCAGCTGTCATTCAATGTGATTGGGGAAAGTAGGTGAAGATATTAGTCATGAAGACCAATGGGTACACTTGGGTCAAATGAGAGATCCTTGCTTTGTGAAACAGGAAGTATTGTTAATGTGTTAGGTGCTACTTTTTTGTTTTTTAGGCTTAAATATGGCTTAAGAGATTTTTCAATGTACAACTGCCGAAGCCGGTTTATTTATAGATGACACTGAAAACAGGAAAGTTATGTTACACACAATTACAATGGTACAGGAGAAGTATTGTGAACTGGAAATATTGTAGTAAGAAAAAAGAGGGGAGAGTAGATTCTAGGGGTATTTAAGGTATATAAGAATGTTTTGTGGTATTTGGTTATGAGGAATGAGAAGTTGGGATAAATTATGTCATATTGTTTTAATAGACCAAGCAATATTTATGATTACAAGTACTATAATAAAATGTGGGACATCTTTACAGCAAGCCAAGATCAAAAATAAAATTAAAAGATTACTAAAAATCTGTGTGCATGGGAGCAAAAGAACAAGCTAAAGAATGCCAGAACATTACATACTTTGTAAAGCTAATTTCTAGCTCTCAATCCCTCTGGCTCCTTCAGACACAGTATGAGCGCCATGCAACTCCTCTAGCCAGTGGCCATGTGTACATATAGATTACCCTTGAAATCTCCATTGACTATTGGCCATTTGCTCTTCAAACCAGTGGCTTTCTGCTTATTTCTGGGCTTGGAGTTTTAGTAATGAAACCTCTGGTATCATTTTCCTGTGGCATCCATTCAGCCAACTCATGCTGGATTTTCTGTTGTTCTGGTGTGCTGTATGGTGGCAAGGTCTTTCTGTTACCAAGATCCTGGTCTCTCTTCTCTTTAGTGATAGTGGAGATGACGGAAGGAGAAGAGGGCTGTGTATGTGTTTGTGTGGTATTTGTGGCTGGAATGCAGGAAGTGTTCTTTCCATTGCTTTTGGCTGAGATTCTCTCTTTTTATAGCTCTAACAGCAATAAGCATAAGAGAGAGAAAAAGAAAATAAATAAACAAAACTCCTAATATCTCAGTATTCTGCAGTTTTGCTGCTGAATCCACATAAATCTTTGAGAGCAAGATTTCAGCTTTTAGTAGAGTCCAGAAACAGTGTTGCTAAATAATTATCTTATTTGTGCTAAATAAATCTTATTTCTCTTACAACAGTGAGCATGAGAGAGAGCAAAAGAAAAGAAACTGCCTAATATCTCAGTATTCAGAGATTTTGCTGCCAAATCCACATAAATCTTTGAGAGCAAGATATTTTTCTAAAAAATCATGTTTTCAATTTCAGCCTTTAGCACAGTATAAAAACAGTGTTGCTGAATAAATATCTTATTTGTCCAAAGATAAATGAGATCCTCCATTAAAAAATCTTAAGAAAGGATCCCCTGTAACTAAGCCCTTAAATATATATCAGACTACTTTTTTGAAATAAGATGTTCTATTTATAAGAAAAATATTAGCATAAAACTATTTCGGTTAATGCTGGTTTTTGATGCATAGCAAGATCATTGAACAGAAAAACTAGAAAAGGAGGCAAACAGATTTAATAGAGATTTTATATCTAGGCATATGCTCTCAGGATTGCAAATATGAAATGTCATTGTAATCCGTTAAAGGCCACTGGAAAAAAGAAATCCTGTTTGTTAAATTTTGGAGTTCATAACTATAAAAAGTAGGGTCCACTCCGCCTGTGTTATAAAAGGTGGAACTTAGGTTAAAATTTCCAGTGAGCACTACACATGTTACATTAGTCAGCTACTGCTTGTGATAATGCTGCATAAAAATATAGACCCCGATGGTGAACAGTATCAAGGCTTTGTTTTTCACGTTCACGTGTCTGTGCGTTGGATGGGGTGCCTTTGGCTTCAGACTTCAGGCTGTGTGGAGATCTGCTCTGTCAGTCTCCTCATTCTCCTGGGATCAAGGAGGAGAAACCCAGAACAAGCAGACTTCTGTAGAAAGCCCACCCCTGCCAGCAGATTTAAAATCTCCTCTTGCTTCAGGTCCGCTAACATTCTATTGATCACTGCAAATCAAAAACTGAGCCCAGAGCTAATGGAGAGGTGGAATATGGTTCTCTCATGAAGAAAGGGGAACCATGATAACAGAAGAGGGAGAAGAAGAAAGGAATAATCACTAGTTGATAACATAAACTCTAAATGTTTTTGCCTAAAACATTTCACTTGGAAGTTAAAGCTAATGTCAAAGAAACGTGAGCTTTTAACAAAATTACATTATGACTTGTTAGTAAGAACAATTTTATTCCCAAATCAACGTTATATTTAATACACTATACAGATTTTAAATGTATTTATACATTTATAATTTTTAAAAGTTCAAAAATTAATATAGAATGCTTTTTGATAATTTTCTTAACATATCTAGTTAAACGGTTATGATGGTAAAACTCTAAAATGTAGTGGGTTATATAAAATGAAATGTATTAAATTAACACATAACGTTCCAGGGTGATTGGCCCAAGTCAGCAGAAGTAGAATAGTATTCCCACAATTATTCAGAAACCTGGGGTCATGGAGGCTCTGCCAGCCTCCAGGTCATTGTGGTTTTCCCCATCCAGCCTAGAAGGCCTAGGAATGGTTCACATCACTTAAACTTTCAATCCATAGAAATATCTGACAGCAATGCAGTCCAAATGTGCACCTAGGGAAAAAAAGGGCAGGCTTACAGCTTGGTAGTCCCTGTAAAAATTGCTAAAAGTCAATAAACTCCAGTTATTTAAAAATATTTGACTCTTCTAGTTGGGAATATGGTGGAAAACTTTTTAACAGGAATTGCTTTATGTTGGGGTATGTATAGTATCTGTCAAATGAATAAAATATAATTATGTTAAAGAAAAAACGCTATCAATCAATTTCTTTGACAATAATAATCTAAAATTGTGAGAAAGAAACAAGGAAAAGTAAAAAGGAACAAGCTTCCTTAAGAAAATTTATAGTTTCTACTTTTTCAGGCACATTGCCTTGAACATGATATATGATGGCAAATGTTTGTTGAATTGATTGGATTTCTTTAATAGAAACACAGTGACTTGATAACACATCAAACATTTTTAAAATAAAAAGAGAAAGTCTGACCCGATGCAGTTGCAAGCTAAGATTGCTGTGGCAAAGTATTTCAGCATGAAAAGAAACCTAAATCATTAGAAAACCTTTCTTCCTTTTATTTCCTTTCCTTTTCTTTTTTTAACCTTTAAAAAAATATAAAAACCAATGACAATTTATCTCAGGACATTGCAAATACTCTTTAATTACTTATGTTTCAATTATGACTGATGACACGGGCTTTTTTTTCCTACGAAATCTGGGACGTTTATACTGTTTCTTTCGTGTAGGTTTAAATTTTGGTACACTATGATATTTGGTAATGACAAGCTCTTGAATGACGCTCTAGTTCTAAACAAATTGAAATAAATAATGTTTTTATGTCTCAGACACTTCAAAATATGTGTCCAGATTTAACTGACATAAATAAAATGGTATGTTTTCTAAAACTGTGTAACATATCAAACTTCTATTCATGGCGAGGAAGCAGTGCTTCAGTTTCAAATAGAAGAGGGCAACCATCTTTTTTCTAACTTAGTTGCTTTAATTTTACTGTGAAACAAGAAGGTTTAAACTATTTTTCCCAAATGTAGCCATTCTAAAATATTCAGTGTTAGCTATGCTTTTTCTCCTCTATTTTAAAATATTGTCGCATGTAAATTCTTTCAGAAATGGAAGCGCCATCCAACAATGCAAAAAAAGAGCAAAATGAGTCATGTTTTACATGGAAAGATCACAGATTTTTTCTAGCTTTAAAACAGATACAAAGTTGATATATAAATTTAATTATATAAGTATTATCCTCCATGGAATTACCTTTGAATTAACTTTCAATATATTAAGCAGTAACTGAGCAAGAAGAATTTTAAAGCAGCAAATATATTAGCATATTCAAATACACTCAAATGGGACAATTTGCAAAATGTTTATTTTCCGACACTCTTTGCTTTTTAGTTATTTCATATTTCATGCATGTTTGAGCTAGAGGAAGGCAAAGAGGCATTATCTGAAACTATGAAGTGACTAATTCCAAAGGGCAGCCTACTCCTAGAAAGATGTTTACATTCCTCAAGAATTGTGCAGCCATAATGGAATCAAGAACAGAATAATTTCCTGGTCACCACCCTTCTTCCTGCTTTGCCCCGAATGAGTCATATTCATTGCAGCATGTACTTATTCTCCATCATCAGGCAACTGTTACAGACTGAGTCATCACGACGTGCCTCACTGTATAATAATACTGCTATACATCAATCTGTTCCAGTATCTAATTATCTTCAATTAAGATTATATTATATTGTAATATGAAGAACTTACTCTCCAAGAATGTACATTAATTGAATCAAATTGTTAGCCATTTTCTAGCCCTTTTGTAGACATTTAACACATTGTTGAAAGTATTTATCCATGTCCTTAAAACACTTAGCCTAAACCTGCCTTAAATGTAATATAAAACACACACACACACACACACACACACACACACACATTTGTCTTGTTGTTCTCCACATTTCTGTTATTAAAACTCTCTTTAAGCCTCATTTTACTCATCTGTAAAAGAAAAACTCTCGGCTTGGTTTTTCTCATATAATTTGTACATTCATTCATAATATATTGCTAGAATAACTTTTTAGTTAGGATTAACATGTGGGAGGGAAGAAAAACAAATAAATATACTGAAAAAAGTCACAGAGAAGGGAAAAACGGCTTGATTGTGGTTTAGAATGGACATATTTTTCTAATTCAATTCTTTAAATATTTGAGTGCCCATTCTACAAAAATCTCCATGTTGCTTTTTTTTTTAACAATACTTTTCTTCCTTGCTAATTATATCACAATATATTCAGTGTTAGCCAGAAAATCTAGAATTATCCTAGACTTCACTTTCTCTCTTACCTTTTCTGTCTAGTGAGACTCTATTTAAAATGCAATTCTCATCTCCCTGTCTACCCACCTTGTCCTCATTACTCACAGTGTTTCAGCTGGGCTGTCGATGAATTTCCTCACCAGGTTCCTCATCACCAGATTCTTTCAAGAATTATAAACACTTTCTACCACTCCTTATAAATCTTTGTTGGTGTTTCATTGACTCCATAAAAAAAAGTGTCCTCTGAAATATGAGGCCCTTAAAACATGGTTCCTATCTAGTTCCAGTGTCCCTTTCTAGTGTCATTCCTTGCCATTCTCTACCCTCATGCTCTCTCCCCATCCCCGGCAGTGCTGGGCATCATAAGATTCCAAACTTGTAAATTTGAGATCCCTTTCATTGCCTGGAATAGTATCCACATCGCTTTGAGTACCAATTATCTATATTCAGCTTAATTTTTGCCATCCCTGTTAAGCCATTTCTGATTCCTACGAGAACTGAATTGTTAAAGAATCTGTGTTTTACAGCCATTTATTTTGTACAGTACATTAATTAAGAACTTAGATGCTGAAGATAAATTACCTCTGTTTTCTTATAGGCCCTAGCATTTAACAGTTGTGACAACTTGTTAACCTCTCAGCATTTCTATTTCCTCCTACGTAAATTAGGGCAATAAAATACACCCATTTATTATTTCCAGAATAAATAAAATAATTCCTTAGAGTCATGAAGTAGCTCCTGGAAGATGGTAATATTACTGGCCTTACTTTATCTGCTTTGATCTACTGGTTCCTGCTAAATTTTCAGAACCCTGATCTCTGAAACCATGTATTCCACTTCTTCCAATCTCTGAGCAAAGGCTCTATTACATAGTAGGCATTCATCTATTTATTTGAGGCAATGATAAAATAAGGAACATAAGCACCATAAGGCACTAAAAAGTGCTATGGCATGTCAAGTGAAAGCTACTGGTTCATAAAAGTATTCATGAGGAGGCAGCATTTTATGTAGAACTTAAAGAAGGGAGCCATTCATTATATGGAGACCCAAGAGAAGAGATCACTGTGATCAGTGACAGAGTGAGGCATCATGTGGTCTGCTTTTAGTGGCACATAGGTTAAACTTATGAAACAAACATATATTATAAAGGTCTTGAATGGTGGAAATAACTTGGTTTCACTGCAATTCACAGATTTGGGGCAGGAAGTATACATAAATGACTATAAAGGTGTTTGTGAGTTAAAATTAATTTGCCAATTGATTTGTATTGGAAGATCCTGGAAGAACTTAGATGGCTTGAAAATTTGAGCCTGAAGCATTTGAAGAATAGTTATATTTAATACTATGTTCAGGGAGACCAGGACTAGATATTCATTCTGGGGTAAGAGCCAAGCTAAATTTTGATTTTTTTTTCTTACTATATCAATGTTAGGGCGAACATATTGACAGTTAGAAACACAGATCTGGACTTCTGAAGAAAGATGTGGGAATCAATGATACGGAGAAAATAGTTGACATTGTGAGTACTGAAGAAGTTAAGAAAGAAGTAAAATGGGGATGAGGCATAGAACATTGAGTATTTCTGAATTCAAGATCTAAGAGAAGGAGGATTCACAGAAGAAATGGCCAGGGATAAGAGGAGAATGGAAAACGTGAAGCATTGCAGAAGCCAAGGCAGGACAGTTTCAGAAAATAAGAGTTAGGACAGATGCTTATTCTGGGGGAAATACATTTAAAAGGGCAAGTTGCAATAAGGAAAACTGTTAGGATTCTGTGGACTAGAGTCACACAGACCTTGGGTTTGTCAGCTGCCTCTTTCTAGTTATAGTTCATTGGGCAATTTACTTTCTGAGCCTCAGTTACTTAACAGGTAGAATAATGTCAATGTTAATACACAACAAATAAGTTTCTTATGAAAATTAAATGAGGCCGCATAGGTGAAGCTCGCAGCGCAGTTCCTGGCACTGTGTGAGCACTTGCCTTACCCAGAGTAGCCCTGTCCAACAGATCTTTCTGCGATGATGTGAAGGTTCTATTTTTTACTGTCCAGTACAGTAAGACATATGTGGCTACTAAGCCGCAAATCAGAACGCTCTTTCACTTTTACATAACATTCTGAACATGGGGAGTCTCGGCTGGTGAGGATGCTCTGTTCCACGTGTACCCGTTTTAGGCATTCTGTTCCCGTTAGCTAAAATTTCAGCTTCATTAACATGTTTGATGCTTTTCTCAGATCCAGGTTTATGTTCCTGCCATTTCTTTATAAAGAAATGATGCTGAAGTTGCACATTACACTTCTGCTAAGTTTTCCCTGGTGCAAAACTGGTCACATGGTCTTACTTAGCCATAAGGAAGGCTGTGTGCTCAGATGAAATTAATTATGGTAAAATAAAGTATAAAGATTTAGAAACACTTGACAGTCTAACAGAAAATGTGGTGAATATCAATCGTTATTTTTATCGTAGCATATATTAGAAGTAATATTTATTTTAGTAATATGTATGATTTGCACATTTCTTTGGATTAGAGCTCAGTAATCACTCTCGGTAATCCTAGTTCTTTGCACTGGACCTGTTAGTTAGGTCCTCGGGTTCTCTAAGAGGAGATATTTGCAGATTATTTACAATGGTGTAATTTTTTTTTGTCAGGATATATGGGATAACACTAATTGTTTGCTACTTCATTCTTCCTCCTCTTCCTTAATAATGTGTTTCATATTTCTTGCAAACAAATGTTTTCTCAATTATCAACATTTTACTTTTTTTGGTGGGATTATTTCCTATGTGAGTCACTGGGTTGTAATTTCTGCAACTAGAATTTTAGGGAGGAATTGCCTTCTCCTTGAGTTTCAGGGATGGGATAACACTGCCTAATGTAATCAGTACATTCTGTACTAGTAGGAATGAATTCAGAAGTTGTCTTGTGAAATAAATATGTACTATACATGATGTGTTAGATATTTTTCTTGGACTTACGGAGAACGTAGGATGTGAACTGCTGTGGCTGAGAGCCTACGTCTGAGCAACAGCCTGCTCTGAAGAGCAGAAGGAATGCTGGAGTGATGCTTTCAATTCTTAAAGCCATTCCTAAGGCCCATGACCTAGAATTTTCAGTTAATGAGCCAAAAAGTTTCTTTTTAAAATTCAACTTGAGTTGGGCATTCTTGATGCTCTTTAAATGCACAAATTCCTAATAATATACAAAGAAATAGACAGGGAAATTACTTCCAGGAATTGTCATTTTCGACTTCAGTTTTCTCAAATACAGGGGAACAATTAAGTTTCATAATTAACAGAAAAGTTCCTTTACCCAT
Source organism: Sapajus apella (assembly GCF_009761245.1). Lineage (NCBI taxonomy): Eukaryota > Metazoa > Chordata > Mammalia > Primates > Cebidae > Sapajus > Sapajus apella. The sequence goes on along the minus strand of NW_022437072.1, from coordinate 184,479 downwards.
CATTTTCTAGTCAGAAAACAGAAAACACTTTAGGGATTTCAAAAAGAGGAAACCTAATTGAAATAATTGGTTGCAAATTGGTGACAGAGTTGAAGAAACATAAAAAGGGGCAAGGAAGATTATGCTAATATTAAAATATTCAGAAAGTCCCTACAATTGAGGCTGGAGGATTAAAGGAAAACAAAAATATCATTTCCCACAATCACTGGGCAACAGTACCGCCACTGATCATAGGAAGCCAAAAGACTGCGTTGTTTTTTTTTTTTTTCTGATGTGTCACAAGTTTGCTTTTTCACGCTGTCACTGAAATCAGAACTCACAGGCCTATGCTGCTGAGGCTGCCTGAGTGCCCACCATGGCAGCCACTGTCTCACGCAGTTAGCACTGGGCGTCAGAGAACTACGCTGGTTGACACCTGCTGCTGCAACGCTGGAGCCACTGCTAGAGCCAAAAAGATACGCCTTCTTTTTTCACCACGCTGTCCTATTTCCTGTCAGTATCTTGCAATGGCAGACACTGAAGGAAAAGCATCTTGTAAGGAAGTCCAGAAAAGGCAGTTCACAGCTCCCATCCTCTGTGATGTGGTGGACAGGGTAAAAGATCAGGAATGGAGCTAAGAACAAATAGATGCACATTGCTCAGCGTTTCTAGAAACAGCACGGAAAAATAGCGTGACTTCTCGTATACCTTACTTGTACATATCAAAAGGTGGAAAGAGTAGCCAAATTATTGCACTGTTCTTTACTCCTAAAAAATTATACTGGAAGAGTTTACCTAGTAACCACCATACTAGGAAGTATTCTATCTTCCGATTTATAGAGACGTCTCTCAATCTTAAAAATTCTTAAATTGCTCATTAATAGGCTCAAGCCAAAAGCATAACCACTAAATGTGGAAAAACAAATTCAAAATATCCAACAGTGTTGGGGCAGTTCTCTTCAGAAGGCACGACTGGCCGTTTGAGGTGTTTTTGTAGACTCCTCTAACAGCTCACGCAATGTCTTTCTGCTTTCACTTCTCCTCCGCACACAGTTAGAGAGCAACTCGTTTGTGTGCATAACAGAAATTGACCACACCTGATAAAGCCAGAGTGTGTTTCAGCCTAGATCACATTTGTTTGGCAAACTTAACCTCCATCAAACATGTCTTGTTTGAAGAAGCTTTTTAAAAGAAAATGTAAAAAGTTTATTTCCTAACACTGCATCATTGGCGGCTGTTCAGGAACCCAGTTTTGTTGCTCTTTTTGTTGTTTGGGTCACATACCTGATACATAAATATTGGAATAAACTGTCATTGCTAAAATAAAATGCAATGGAGAAAAGCTGAGATGTGCTTGGATTAGAATATATTGCACAAGGATGCTACTTGGTTCAATTCTGGGTTTGCGTGGAGAATGCTATTTTGACAGAGGAATTAAGTCATCATTTACTACACAGTGATCCAAAGAAAAATGAGCACTACGTCTGTAAAAATGCAGGTTGCTGTAGGAAAGGTGGATGGAATCAATGAATCACCTCCCTGGTATATATTTGCAATCTCAGCATAGATCATTAACCTGATGGATTATGTTTTGTAATTGATGCATCTTTTGTTGTCTGTGTACTGAAATGACATATGGAACTTTTCCATTTTAATGGTCACTTAACCTTCACAGTGTGAAAGGCTTTAGTGAATTTAAGCATTTGTATTAAAATCCATACCATCTATCTCTGATGCTAAGTAGCTAGAAGCTGTAGTTTACTCCCCAACACAAACCACTGTTGGCTGGTGTGGTAATATTGAAGACTGCTTTGCCTTAAAATTGAGGGCACTTTTATTTTTGGAGAAATTAAAAATTAGAAAAGGACCAGACAGGGAGGCTCATACCTATAATCTCAAGCAGTGTGAGAGGCCAAGGTGGGAAGATCACTTGAGCCCAGGAGTTCAAAACCAGCCTGGGCAACATGGTGAAATCTCTTCTCTAGAAAAATAAAAAATTGCCTGAGCAACATGATGAAACCCTGTCTCTACTAAAAATACAAAAATTAGCCAGGTGTGGTGGCACACGCCTGTAATCCCAGCTACTTGAGAGACTGAGGCAGGAGAACCACTTCAACTCAGGAGGCAGAGGTTGCGGTGAGCCGAGATCACACCACTGCACTCCATCTTGTGCAACAGAGCAAGATTCTGTCTCAAAAAATAAAATAAAACTAAAAAGTAAAAAAAAAAAAAAATACCTGGACAGGGTGGCATATACCTGCAGTCCCAAATACTTGGGAGGCTGAGGTGGGAAGATCACTTGAGCCTGGAAGTCATGACACTGCACCCCAGCCTGGGCAACAGAGACAGACTCTGTCTCAAAAAAAAGAAAAGACAAAAAAGGAAAAGGTTTGTTCTCTTGCTCTCAGGATCCAATATAGAATTTCACATTTATTCTCCTTTAAGTCCTGCTTACTCCAGTCTTAGAGAAACATTACAATAATGGGACTTATAGCAATATATTAAAAACTTTTGTGTTACTTATCAAAAACATGTTCATATTTTTTAAAAAGATTGTAGTGAAAGGCTGATCACAGTGACTCACGCCTGTAATCCCAGCATTTTGGGACGCCAAGGTATTCGGATCACCTGAAGTCAGGAATTGAGTCCAGCCTACCCAACATAGCAAAATCCCATCTCTACTGAGAATACAATAAAATAGCTGGGTGTTGTGGTTCATGCCTGTATTCCCAGCTACTTAGGAGGCTGAGGCCGAAGAATTGCTTGAACCCGGGAGGAGGAGGTTGTAGTGAGCCGATAACACGGCACTGCACTCCAGCCTGGGTGACAAGGGTGAACTTGTCTCAAATTAAAAGAAAAAGAGATTGTAATGAAAGGATATTGGTTATATACAGATAAATGAATGATTAATATACCATTTTTATTTAGTATGCAAGTTATTTTAGAGAAAAAAAGTAATCAATTAATTCAAGAAGCATTTATAGATCACTTATTTAATGCTAGATCTTTTCTGGCTTTTGAGGTTAAAAAAAATTAAAAGTCTCCTCACATCCCAGGGCTCACAGACTAATGACATCTATATAGGTAAATAATTATACAATTGAGAACTTATATGATGGAATAAAGTATAGAGAAAAGAGAGTAACTCTTACACCAAAACACAGGTCTTGTGCAGAATGAATCTAGGAGAAAGCCTGCACTAAATTGCAAACGATAAGGAGAATCAGAAATGGCGAATAACACAGTAGAATGACTTGAAGGTAGAGAATTGCAGTGCTGGGTATGAGGCGAGGACGGAGACGCTGGAATCATATTTCATATAAAAGAAGTGGTATTTTGGGTCTTCTTCTAAGTCCTGTTTCCAATATGTACCTGATGACAGAGGATCCAACCTAAGACTGTGAATGTGAGAGGGGAACAAGAGGGAGACCCTAAGAAGAAGCTGAAGAGAACTACCCAGGCCTCTGCCGGAACACCAGGTTTTGTGGAAGGTGTTGATCCCCAAATCAACCCAGTATCAAGGTTGTTTTTAGAAAGTCTGCTCCACTCTACAGTGGAAAATAGGTAGGATAGTTGTGAGGGCAGCTGTCCATCAAATCCAGTGGACAACTGTTTAGATAAGGCTGACCCTTCCCGGAGGACCTGGCAGATCTAGAGGGCAGGAACTTCAGTGAGGAAGTTCCACCAGTCTTTCCCTGAACTCACAACTTTTCTGCATTGGGTTTTGTGTCTGGGCTCTGACAAATACGTGCTCACTGATACAGCTCTCGAAGAACGAGGAAGCCGGTCGCAGCCCAGAATACGTGGAAACAGCAGTATTGAAATCACTGTCTGGGTTGATGAAGCCCAGTTCTGTCTAGTGAGCTTCACTCAGACTTCCTAATGGATGCTGAAGTTCAGTTTAAGTCAGCACCTCCACCAGAAACTTGGGTGTTTTTTTTGAAACTCTTAACTAAAATAAAAATCTCTGTGACTTGGTCAAAGCTTTTCTTGTCTACTTGACACAAAGAGTTTAATTTTTTACTAATGGTGAAATGTTAATAGAGAAAAATAGCCAAACTGAGCAAAGGAAAGTGAGGCATAGGGATTTTCCATCATTTTCTCATTTTAAAACCATTCATCAAGAAGAGATGTTTATTTTTAAATATCCTTTCTAATCACCAAGACTATATGGTATTTTCAGAGTGTGACATGGACTTTCATAACTCGTTACCTTTTTATTCCATTCTCTAAGCATACACACACACACATATATATATTTTTTTTGGGGGGGAGAGGGGGAAATGTATTCAACACTCAGCTGAAAGGACCTCTCATTTATTTGACTTTTTTCTGAGACCACTTATTCAGGCAGGTTTAAACGCACCCTAATATTGCCAGTAAATTATTGTACCACTTGTTTTTAGTCTTATTATAATTTGATTTTTGCATTTCTCTTTTCTATTGTAGATTAAATTACTTCAATAGCCTACATTTATTGAACTCTCACCAGGTGTATTGTTTTATTTAATTCTTATGCGACTCCTACCTGGGAGATACTCTTAATAGCCCCATTTTACAGATGATGAAAATGAGACACAGAAGGGTTATATTCAAGGTCAGTCTAGCAAGTTGCTGAGCATGTTTCTAAACTCAGGAATTCTAACCACAGAAGCTGGTATATTCACTAAGCTCTAAATGACAGACTTTTTATAAAAATAAGACTTTATGTAAGGACACAAAAGCAAAAGGCCAACGTTTTAGGTATAATGGAGCAAAAGAGAGGACAACTTGCTTATGCTGAAATATGATCATGTATTTCCTCCAGTGTTATCAAAATGCAGCAGCGCTGTTAACTAGCCATCTGTATAAATGACACTTAGACACAGAACATGCTTTATGGTAATTTTTCTTCTGTACTTGCGTTTTATCACTTTCCTTGAAATAAGGTCACAAATATACTTTAAAAACAGTGTCAAAGCAAGGAATGTAACTTCCTAAAAATGAATTTCTTGTTCAAAATATTTTCTGGGAATTTACGTTAAATTCAAGCCATACTCATTAAAGGAAGCATCCCAATATGTGTCTTCTGAGACCTAAAATATGAGGTCTTATTTCCTCATTAGCTCCATGTGGATGAAAAGAAGTTAATCTGTAGCTATTTTTAATTGCACTATTTTATGGATTTTTAACATATGCTTTGTGCAGTATATCTTTTTATTGTATTATGTGTGTTGTTTCTGAGGAATGGATTTATTCTATTTCATTCATTTTTAATTTGTGCTCTGGAAGAAGTAACACTCAGAAAAATGCTGGACTTTTATAAGACATGTAAAGTGAATATGAAAGTTAGTACTAAAAATTAGGTAAGATTACAGACTAAAAAATCTGTTTAATTCTCTATAGAAACATCTGCTTTCATTTGAAAGAGAAAAATGTAACGGCTATTTGCTGAATAATGTCACCCTTATTGCCTGATATTCTTAGTGTCACAACTAAGGTATAGATTTTTCCCATGGTGTTCCATGGTCATGGTTAACATTTATGTTTAATAGTTACCTTTAAGAAATATGCATTAATTAAAAAATGAATTAAAATAGAATATATTAATGCAAAAGTTGCTTCTCTTTGAAAACTTCGTAACTGAAGTTAAGGTTGTGGTTATCAAATAGCAGCATAAGAAAAGCCTCCATGCTTCCACTTTCGATTGGGGTAACTGAAGAAAAAATACACATACACAAACACACAGACACACACATACACAAACACACAGACACACACATACACAAACACACAGACACACACATACACATACACACAGACACACACACGCACGCATGCACACACACAGTTTATAGTTTATGTGAAGCATTACAGAATTTTTTTTAGTTTTTAATAATTCTGTTATTAATTTTCCACATGAAGAAAGATTAAAAAACTGCTAAAGGTAAGAATATATTCAGAATATTCTGAACCAAAAACCAAAGAATTTAAACAAATCTTCTAGAATACACTTTTATGCTCCAGTCTCTAATTTGCTCTAATTTTGTTATTTTATTGTTTATCATTATTGCTTCTGCAGATCAATTCCTTTTCAGAATAAGATCATATGGAAAATGACGTTCAATGGTAACATACAAATATCTAAGGGCTTTTAGATAGGATGAGAGAAGTATTGATTGAAATGAAGATAAAATAGAATTTGATATCAAACAGGGATATATATTAGGTGTGAATAGTTTGGCTTCAGAATTCTGACACTAAATTAAAGTATGTATGTTTAAATTTAATTTCGAACACCACACATGTAAGAATGAATTTTATGGAAAAAGAAATGAGTTGTGATGTTTTGTCACTAGTATATTGCTTGTAGGAAAGAAATGAGAGACAAATTTTACAAAAAGGGGATTAGTAATATGTAGGGAATCCATGAGCCCCACACATTGGGTGCCGGAATGCAGGGATCCATCAGCCCCACTTTGGGCACCAGAATGCAGCCCTACATCAGCCTAAATTAATGAATAGATCTCTATTTTTAAAAACACTTGTTAAAATATATTTGAACCTAATATTTCATGGATCATTTATCAGATGTTATTCTAAAAATGTAGAGAGCCAGCCCTACATTACCTGTGGGTACCCCGAGTTTGGTGGCGACAAAGGAATGAGAAAAAGACAGATTAAGGGAAGCAGTGGGACCAGGGGGCCATCACTTATTACTCTGGAGGAGGCAGTGAAGGCCCTGAGCTCTGATCATACACACTATTTATTGATTACAATGACTTTGATCTATAGGGCAGAGGTGGAGTGATGGTGGATGAATCAGTGAGCTGGAAGTGAATCAGGGAGCTGGCATTGGTGTGTCACCCTAAGGATTGATAACAGTGGCTGGTGGGAGCTTCACAAAACAAGAACATGTGGTTATCTTTAGCTTATTATCCATGTGCAGCTGATGGAACGAGGGCCTTACAGGGAACCTACAAGCCTGGCAACATCATAGTGCTGTAAAGGGGTTTTATATCCTTGAGTACAGTGTTCATGGTAACAGAGCCGAGGTCACCCTGCACCGGAACATGAGGCATGGGGAGGCCTTCCTCCCAGAGGCCTCCTGCGGCCTTCACGGTTTATTGTTCCTTGTTTGTATGTTACTCATAACCAACTTATGTAGGCACTCTGTCAGTCCTTTATCCTTTGCAGCTTTTTCCAATAGTAATATGCTACTGAATATTGCAATAAGCAATTCAAGACATGAAATGGTAATTATAGAGTTTACATTTCAAGTTAAATTTCTACATTATCTGTGTTGTTTTAAATACAGAATCTATTGTCTTCAGAGCACTTAAACAATGTTCTGTGACACCAGTAAGTACTCTTCTATTTCCTAAGCTTGGAACTTGCCTTGTGTAACACTAATACCTCTATTTGTCCTCTTGCTCCTCACAGTGAATTATTGTATTTTATTTTGTTATAAAATGTGTCCTATTACGTGTTAAACTTTGGTTCCTCTTGAATGTGTTCTTCCCTTTTTCTGTATCACATAAAATTGACTACCAATGTCCTGTGAAATACAATCACTCTATGAACATTTATCCAAATGGCAACTCTGAATTATTGCAACTTACATTCATTTTTCCAGACCTCCTATACTGGCAAAGGCTACACTTTCTCTCCAGAACTGCCAATGTTTCCTGCAGTCCACTGGTATCCCAGGTGCTGGTCACATGGAAGGTGAATCACTCCCTCCCACATAGATCCTCTTTGTTTTCTTGATGTCTATCCAATTCACATTTTTTAAAATGAAGTTGGTAAAACATGTCAGACTTAATCTAACCTTCTACTCCTGGAGTAATGGTTCATTAATAGATACATACACATTTAGACACACAAATCACTTATATCCAGGCAGCCTGCGGGACTGTGTCTAGAAGTTCATCTTAGCCATTTCTTCCTGTCTTTGTTTATAGAATTTTTAGTAAATGATGTAAGTGTTTCCATATATCTCAGCACTTTACAACAACACAGTAAGAATGCGAAGTCATAGCTTGTTATTTTTTGTATTATTGTTGTTTATATCTATTATCCTTAACACCAATAACAGGGACCTATTTTCTATTAGAATGAGTGACCTAATGTTTAAGAGATAAGCAGAACAGGCAGATAGTAGTGAAAGAAGAAGCAGTTAAATAAAATTTGAGAGTGGGTATGGCAAAGTTTTGGTTTTGAATTTTTAAAAAATCTTTTTACAATGCACACATAAGATTAACATGTCTGGTGAACGTGCTTGCTGAACTCTGGAAGCTCTTTGGAATTCATACATATAAATTATTCTGATAATACCTGGATCAAACTGGTTTTCCCATCACGTTATAACACAGGCATATATTACTGTAACATATTTTCATTTCCCCATCTTAGATGGTTTATATAGATCGTTAACGCTAGTCTCAAAATGTTAATTCAACAAAGGACATTTCTTGTTGGTTTTCGTAGTGTACATAGCTCTCAATTTGTATATTTATTCTTTCCTATCTCTTTTCCTGACTCCCATTTTTTCCCTAACATAGGCAACCATTTTTATTGTGCTTATTGTGTATTTAGTATTTAATTATGTTCTTTCTCAAATGATTATTTCTGTCTGCAAACAATTTGTTTACATAACTGGGATTATATGACATAGTTTGCATTTTTAAATAATCATTTTATTTCTGAGATCATTCACATTCCTAGGTTTTTGTTTAATATGTTGTGTTCAACTGACTTACAATACTCATGGCCTCTACCCGAATTTGCCCATCTATTCTCTCCATCTCTATCAACAATTCTTCAGTGAACAGCTGTTTGCACATCCTGTAGACTACCTTTGTGTTGTGTTATCAAGAGGAGAATTGTGTATATTTTATTTAACTAAATAAACCAAGATTGTTCTTCAGTGTTATCTAATCAATATATTCTTTCACAGCAAAAAACGAGGGATTCTATGTCCTCAACACTTAGAATTATACAACTTTCTAAAAGAGGTAATATAGCATTATTGCTTTAATTTGCATTTCTTTGACCACTATAATTTTGGGTACCTCATCTTCTATTTGTCAATATTTTTGGTTCTCTGCTGGAAAGAGACTGATGTGTCCTCTGTTTTTGTTTTGAGATTGCATATTTTTTCTGATTGATTTTCAGGTTTTTTTTTTTTGCATCTTGGGTTGTGTTTTGAAATTTTTGATTAATAGGTGATTTTTTGGTCATAATTATTTTTCAACATTTCTTCTACTGACAATTTCTTCCTCATTTTGCTTTGAATCCACCTAATTTTTCCATTTTTGTGTGGTCCGAGGTAGGCATCCAGTTTTATATTCATCCATGTAGTGAACCAGTTTTCCCACACCAAACAATTCTTCCTTTTCTTACTAGCTTGTAGTGTACCCTGTTCATAGAGTGTTTGTATACAGATCTGTCTGTGAGCTACCCATTTCATTCTATTGGTCCATTAGTCTTTTTTTTGCACCAATGGCTTTTCAATAAGTCAGAGCAGGCTATGTTATGCTGTGGTAATAAACAACTTGAAAACATGAGTGGCTTAGAACGAGAGGTTTATTTTTCAGTCGTGCTGCAGATCCACTGAAGGTCTGCGAGATCCTCCAGCTGTCTCAGCTGCTCAGGAACCGTGGTTTGTACGGAAACCTGCAACCGTGTGTGGCCATTCACAAGCCAGAGGAAAGAACAAACTAAAGTTTTCATGGTGATAATTAAATAAATGCTCCAATCCAGAAGTGATATACCTAAGTTTGGCTTATAATTTTTTATCCAAAACAAGAGTCCAGGAAGTAACAACCTAACATGTGATCACAGCATAAAAATAAATGTTTGGTCAACAGCACTAATGGCTGCTATACTTAGTAAATAATATTCTCTCTTCCTTTCTTGTAGGTTAACACAGATATTTGAGTACATTTTTTATGCCATATAGATTTTACACTAAATCTCTCAAAAACACAACTAAAGTTTTGAATTGAATTTCTTGGAACTTACAAGTTGATTTAGGTTGGTTTACTCGGCCAATGACATGTTTTTGTGATGGATCAGTATCGCTAGATTTGGCTGTCGTTCTTTATTTTTAAGGCTGCGTACTGTTCCGCTGCGTAAAGAATTTGCAATACGATCATCATTTGACTTCGTTGGAACGATCGATGGCTTGTTTCCCGCTCGGAGATATTACAGCTAACATTGGAACTGACAGGATTACGTGCCTTTGGGTGCAAAGGTGCATGGATTTTGTTTAGAAACATATTTAGGAGTAGAATTTTTTCAAGCCCAGTTGTATCAACCAGAGGCAACTGTCTTCTTTTTACAATTTCAGGATAAGGATTATGACTAATACATCTTTGGTCAGGATGGTAGCTTTTGGCCAATTAATTATAGTTAGGATGTGCAATTATCCTGCCCATTTAACGGACTATGAAAACTTGCACCTCAATACATAGGCACAGGTCTGGAAAGAAATTGAATTATTTTTTCACTAAACTCACCACAATTAACTAATAACCTTGTCTTCTTTAGAGTTCCTTATTCCAGTTGACCATGCAACCATCAAACAGTCCTATAATCATAAGCTGAGCTTTATCCAATAGGATTTCCCTTACAATGTGTAACGAATCAGTTATACTTTCTGAATGTCTGCCTCCTTTCTCATCTCTATATCTTTTCTCTCCAACCATTTGTTTAATTTAGACATTTGCTTCAAAATTTTGGTAGCCTCCTATGTCATGCTTACCCTTCAATTTTCCTGAAATTATATTTTCTATAATTTCACCTGGTTGGATGTTCTCTCCAAATCTCATGTTGAGAAGTAATCCCCAGTATTGCAGGCAGGGCCAGTTGGGCAGTGTTTGGATCACTGGGGTGCATTTCTCATGAATGGTTTAGCACCATCCCCTTGATGTTGTCCTAGCCAGTCAGCGAGTTCTCATAAGACCTGGTTGTTTACAGAATGTGTGGCACCTCGCCCTTTTCTCTCTTATCAATTACTGCCGTGAGAAGGTTTCCTGAGGCCCTCACCAGAAGGAAATGCCAGCACCATACTTCCTGCAAAGCCTGCAGAACTGTTAGCCAATTAAATCTCTTTTCTTATAAATTACTCAGCCTCAGGTATTTCTTTATAGCAATACAAAAATGGCCTAAAAAACACACCACCAAAATAACCTTTTAATTAATCTTTCTAATATTCATATTCTAGCATGCTTTAAACTCTCCCATGGATGTGTAATTAGAGGTTAAAGTACACATTTTTTAACACTAGAACATAAGAATTTCTGTAATATAACTCTTGCCTCCTCATCTCATTTGGGTCTGCGTACCTCTCTCAGGTTAAACCTGCCTGCCTTTACTTTCTTCTCTTTCCCCCTCCCCCTTTGTGTTTGTGCTGTGCAATGTGGTTATTCCACTAAAATGTGTGTTACACCGTGTTTCGTTTAGCTGTTTTCTTATTTGTTCTATGTTTACGTGTTAAATTCCTAATGGCTGGATTTGCACTTGTTTATCCGCCTGTATATCTCCAACGCCTAGCACAGTGCTTGATAACAAAAGGCCTTCGTTGGATTAATAAATTCATGAAATCTGGGACTCAAACTAAAAAGCTATGTCTGCTCTTCACCAACTAATCTTGTTTCTTATCAAATTTTCTAAATTACATACTTTTAATGTACCTCCTCTCCATTCTCTCCGCTCCAAACTTGGAGCTCCTAAGTCCTGTTGTTGTTGCTTTTTTAAACTCTTTATTAGGTCAGTTAATTGTCTCTGAATATTTCTAAATTGCTCTCCAAACTGGTTTCCCTGATTACAGTCTTACCTTTAAGCCCCTTTGTCTCCAATTCCAATTCACCACTTATACTGTTACTAGTGTAATTAGCCTAAATTCAATACTGACATTTTCGATATCTCTCACAGTTTATTACTTTCGCTCATTACCATTAGGCATACTACAACATATGAGACCTTTGTTCTATTTGCTGCAGTATAATCCTGTGTTTACCCAAATGCATAAGATCAATTTATGTTTGTATGTCTGTGTTCAGTAACTTTTTCTCTGTTTGTGTCCTCTCATTTGCCACCTCCTAATCTTTAGGATTCTCTTTATAGTCTGTTACCATAATCATATTTTTATTAAGGGAATCGTGATACTTATTACCCTTATTAGTTTATAAATATACACAAACCTATATTTATTGTCTTGAAGATATCAAATGATATTTGTCTTGTGTTACCTCTGTTTAGTATGTAGTTAGCTTTCAGCAAATCTTTTATTGCATTTATGAATGCATGAAAGAAGAAATAGGCAAAACCTATTAATGCTTTTCACTTACAGATTTCTATAATGTTCAGTTCTGGGGACTTGGAACTATTGGGACTTAAGAATTATGCTGATTCTTGAGGCCTTCTGAAATTTTAGAGCACATTGAGAGGTTTATCTGCCTGGATGAAACTTTTGTGATGGATTAAGTTGATCTAACTGTGTAGCAGAAAGGCTTTAGCAAATAATTGGAGAACGATTCTATGGCTGTCATGGCAAGGGTTAAGGATAACCCTTGTGTTAGCTATAGTATCAGCAGTTCTTCTTGTCAATCACTTGGGATTTGACATATAGACAGTTCAGACATTTCAGATCTGGTACTAATGGACATGTAAAAATACTGTGATTGTATGTATACATACAAACATAAATACAATACTTTTCACATAATATATTTGGAAAAGTAAACATTTCTAAGATATGTTTCAAATTAGTTTAATTAGATGACCCGAAAGCCAGGTGTTCTAGCAGCGCTGTAGATATTTTGCATTTAGGAAAATAGAGTATAAACAAACTGTTAAATATGGCTCCTTCCAAAGGACACAAAATCCTAAAGAGCCGTTGATTTGCAAATTACTTAGCAACATAATCATAACATTTCTAAAATGTAGAAATTGATTATGCAAAGGATACAACCCTATAGTTATTTCCCTGTCTTGTGTGAAGTGTGGAGATAATTTCTCTATTACATGCAATATGCAACTTAAAAATACAGTCCAGGCAACCCATTAGTATGCAGTTGTGTTAAAGACCCTTTTTAAGAATAATTTTGAGGGTTTTCTGTATCTTCTATTACATTTGCAGTGACCTCATGATGAGAGAAATGGCTAGAACCTGAGAAGAAAAAAAAAAGAATTTAAAGTGACTATGACATATTGGAGAAATAGCAGTAACATTTTGTGTTACTTTCATTCTGCAATACAGTGCTTGATCTGACTGCTAAAAACAGAACAAAGAAAATTCATTTAAATTTGAGCAAGAGTAATTTGTATCAAGCATAACAAAAGTCTTTCTGGTTCAAAGAGAAGTTACACATAAAAGTGGATTTTGATGAAAGCTGTATTTTTCCATTCACTGAAAATAATTAAATATGTACAAAGCATGGTTTGGACCAAAAAGTTGAGATACAGCTAATGGAGTAAACTTGATGACCAAACTGTAAAAGACTGTTTCTTCATTCTCCTGCTTTAAATATCAATGTTTTATCTTCATTGTATACATAAAAGTATTGGCTATAGTCAAGTAATGAATACATATTATGTCTATATGCGATGATTATTTTATGAAAATCGTTATAGTTGCGGTTTATTTTAAACTAGAACTGTTTGGTAAAGTGATTTATGTAAAATTTCCACACTACCCACATGATAGGGACAAATCAATAAGTCTTCTCTCTTGGGAAGTGTTTTAGTCCATTTTGCATTGCTACAAAGAATACCTCAGACTGGGAATACATATAAAGAAAAGAGGTTTATTTGGCTCCTAGGTCTGCAGGCTGTACGACCCTGGCACCAGCAGCCGCTCAGCTTCTGTTAAGGCCTCAGGAAGCTTTTGCTCATGATGGAAGGAAAGTGGGAACAGATGTGTAATGTGGCAGGCCAGGCAACAGCGTGAGGCATTCCACAGACCTACTCTCCAGTAACACCAGCAAAGCTGGTGAAAACTCTCCTAGAAATAACTATATTCTCTTAAAATTGTCCTAAGAGCATAGAGAAAATCAAGAAATGTTTGTTCAAGACAATCCACTAAAATCTGAGAGGAACACCAAAGATCTCTAGCGTTGGAATAAAAATCACTTTCTCTGTTCACCCTCCCTGCTCAGCCTGAGGGAGTTCCGTTTGATAGGCTGTGACTAAAAAGATGAACTTCTCTCTCTGTCTCCAAGTTAAGGGTTACCAAGCCTCATTGGAAGGAACAGGCCAGCAGCGTTTATTATGCCCTCTAACTTGAACCTGAAAAAGTTAAATTCCTGGTGAGTGCTGCCCAGAAGTTAGGGCCTTCCTTCCTCCACGAATCGCCTACCTGTGGAATGAAGATTCTGTCTTACGCTTAATAGGATGAGAATCTGTGTCCTTGAGTATAATCATCTGAACTTTCCTATATGGCAGAAGTTCCATCTCAAAGAGGCAATCCACGAAAGACAAAACAATATTGCTACACCAAGTGTCAAGAGCAGTACCTTAGGATTTTGATCGAGGGTAAAACAATCGATTTAAAAAGATAGCTCTGAAACTCTCCCAAGAGCTGACTTTATTTGAAACAGAGCATGAGGAAGTTCAAGGCTAAGGGTGCTCTCAAATGTTCTTTAAGAACAAGTAACGTTATAAGACGGATAGTTCAACAGATAAAAAGAAAATTAGTCCGTTAAGAAGAGATCTCCTGGGATCAGGACAAACCTTCAATTGATGTCAAAAATTACCCCAGCCTAAATTTAATTGACTTGGACTGCTGAGAAATTTGTGCATAGGGCATAATTGAAAATAATAAAGCAACCAGCCAGTAATCAGTGGAGCCCAACTTTCAGCTGTAATACCAAATGAGGTAGGCAGCGTAACAGAGAAATAATTAAAAAAGTCAAAAGACATCCCTGCTACTACTGCTATAATCACAGATGGCTATATCCATGCCCGAGCATGTGCCCTCTGAGGATTGACACCAAAGGCATCACAGTATGGGAGAAATGGACTTCACCGAAAGATGATGAAAGTGATGAAACAATACAAGTAAACAACAACAAACCCAGAAGGAGACAGGGAAATCAGGACTCAGAATTGTTGCAAAATAGGACTTAAACTGTGCAGTTTTCAACAAAAAATTATGAAATGAGCAAAGTGACAGAAACGTGTGACACATGCAGCAAAAAGCTGGCTACGGAAACTGTGAGAAGAATGACACGACAAATTCAACAAAAATCGATTTTAAAATCACCGCTCTAAGTATGTTCAGAGGACTAATGGTACCATGCTTAAAGAAGAAAGGGCACGAAGACAATGTCTTGTTAAAAAATAATATAAATTGTAAGCTAGAAATTATCAAAAAGCAAGAACCAAGTTGAAATTCTGAGTTTAAAAGTACAATAAATGAAATAAGGAAATTCCTTAAGGTGTTAAACAGTAGAGGTGAATTGACAAGAGAATTAGTGAACTTGAAAAGAGACCAAGAGAGATTACGCAATCTGAAGAACAGAGGGAAAATAAAATAAGCCCCAGACCTTAAGAGAAATGTGAGGCACATCACATGAATTAACACATGCATTATGGAAATACTGGAAGGAAAAAAAGGCAGAAAATTAAAGAAAAAAAATAATCACATAAAATTTCTCAAATTTGCTGAAAAACATTCTACGTAAGCAAGAATCTCAACAAACTCCAGGCAGGATATATGCAAAGACATCCACAGTTAAACATATGAGTAAAAATGCTGAAAGTCAAAACAAAGAAAAAATGTTAAAAAATGTTGTACGGTGGACCACAATGAAATTTACAGTTGAGCCCTTTTAAGAAACAATGGCCAGAGTACAGTGAGATAGCAGTCAAACTTCTGAAAAATATTCTCCACCAAGAATCATATATCTGGAAAAACTATCTTTCTAAACTCAGGCCAAACTAAAGACATTCCCAGATAAATAAAACTGGGATATTAATGTCCAGCAAATCCACTTAAAAATTACCAGTTTTTGAAAGCTGAAAGCAAATCAACCCAAATGCAAATTCAAATCTTCTTAAAAGCTGCACCACCAGTGTAGACAATTATCTCTAACCATGATGATCTTCAGACAGTAATGGCCCCTGCTTTTCTTCCATCTCAAAAGACTTCCACAACTTACTCTTATAAATTCTGAGAAATGTAGTTTCATCCTAACAAATTTGCCACTGTACAGTGCGCCACACTGACGATTCACTGGGCAGAATATGATACAAGTGAAGCTCTCAATTCTAAATAAGTCTCTGAGAAAATTGTCTTCTCATATGGCCCTAGCTGAGCTGGGCTGCGTACGTCTGAGGATATTGAGATGGAAGTATTATTAATTGTTGATACAAATAATGAGTTTTCTTTAGAGGTGACAGTTACAAAAAAATCCAACACATCTTTAAAAAGCAACAAATAGATACTCTTTTTATCATTCAAGAAATGTATTTCTCCATCCGTTTCACCCCTCCAAATTTTATCTGATCTTTAGACCCCAGGCCTATCTCCTTGCAGAAAACCTTCTAAATTAATAAACAAATATACTCTTAAAATTGTTATTGCACTAATGTCTTTATCATATATATTAACATTTAATAATAACCTCTTAATCACTGTATGATTCTCTTTCTCACTTGTGTCTAATTTAACATAAAACATGTAGAGCACGTCTCTTAATGTTGATAAATGTGCATACATAACATTTCACATTTTTAGAATTTGAGCTTAACTTTGGAATCACCAAGAACATTGATGAACTACATTAGAAAGAGATCACAAGTTAATGCTTGTGTGTATTGATTCTCAGATTATTATTTAGTTTAAAGATGTGTTAAATTTTTATAAATGGAGTTTTAATGCTTGGTAATGAAATGTAATAGATAAAGTCATTTTTTTGGCCATACAAACTAAGTTATGTAATTTATTGGGGGTTACATCTTTTGATTTTTGTTTCAATATTGAGATGTAAGCTCTCAGAGTTTGAAAAAATTCAACATAATGCATTTTGCTTGATTATTCCACAAAGAAAAAGTTTTGATTGTTCAATATATCAACAAGTATTTTGGTCCCTTAGTTTGTGCCTGGTATGTGTCGAAGTATACAGAGATGAAAGGGATGCATTTGTCTTGAAATAACTAATGTTATTTTCAAGGAGAAAAATTAGGCACAAGTGAGAAAGAGAATCAGATAGTGATTAACAGGTTATTATTAAATGCTAATATGTATGGTACAGACATCAGTGCAATAACAATTTTAAGAATATATTTGTTTATTAATTTAGAAGGCTTTCTGCAAGGGAGTTAGGCCTGGGGCTTGAAGATCAGAAAAGATTTGGAGGGGTGAAAAGGATGGAGAAATACATTTTTTGAATGATAAAAGGAATCGATGGTTTGGACAACTAAATGCTGAATCTAGTCTTTTCCTTTTGTGATTCTGAAATCTATGTAGCAGTGTGCCAATAAGGTTATGAAATACATGTCCATGCTTTTGAGAGGGTAACCAAAATTGTTCATGACTTCTTATAAGTCCTGAGAAACTAAGTGGGAGGAGATGGCCATGCATAGCACTGATCATTTTTAGACAAATTTATGGGACTTATTTTCTTTTAAAATTCTTTTTATAAGCCTACATACACAAACCCAAATTATAATCTGTGAGTAGATAATTGAAGCTTTGGGCTTCTTTTATTGAAGATAAGTTTGCTAGTTTTCTATAATATCACAATAGTTTCAGCACTGCATAATTACACTAAGCCTTAGCACTGAAAGCACTTTACATAATATAATTTTACTACAGAACAAATTAATGTTTAAAAGTATTTTCCAACAAGTGTATAAAATATATTAGGATGCGATACTATGTAGAAAGAGCAGGAGTAATGTAACCATCAAGATTCAATTTTTTTAATGCTCTGGTTCTCTTCAAATTATGTCTACTCACAATTTGAATTACCTTGGTTGTTTTCCTGAGCTACTTGAACTAGTAAGCCATTAAACAAATTTTCTTTGATTCAAGGAGAGGCACTTCTTTCTAATTTCTGTGCTGCTGTTTCCAGTTCTTAATATATTCTTCTTTGGGGTTGTCGTAAACGATACCTTAAACTAATAATCATATTAATGATTTGTTCTCCCTTCTGCTTTTCAGACATGTGGCAGGCAAGTTAATCTTCAGTGGAATATGCAAATGGGATTTCTGAATTTGGCATGCAAATGAATTTGAGAGGTAAATGTAAAAGTTAACTTTGCTAAGAAAATCAGTGCCCGTGGAAGCTTTCGCATTTTGGGATTTGTGTGTTGAATCTATATCAGTTGCATTTAAGGATCACTATTCAATTCAGAAGTTCATTTATTTATTTATTTTTAGTGCTTAAATATCTGTCTCAACTCTGGGTCTCTAAAAAGACACAATATTTTTAAAAAGCCTTCAAAATACTTCTAATAGTGATGTAAATAAATTTATGAGTTTTACATTTTTACTGCCGGATTGTGAGAAAAGTGAGGATAATTTTATGAAAAAAAAATTCTAGATTAGTGTTCTTTCTTCATTAGCTAACTTTCAAGGAAAATTGCCCTTTTTAGGACCTTAGTTATAACCATCCAAATTATTAATGCAACCTCTTTTCAAATCAAAATAGACATTTAAAAATATTTATTAATGGAATTACTTCCCTGGCAACTATAAAGAAAGACAAAAAAGCAATATTTTTTGAAGTTTAAAACTGTCAGACAATTTTAAAGGTTAGTTTTACAGATAATAAGTTCTTAAATAGTAATTATTCATTCTACCAATGTAATGCAAATATACACTAAACAAATAAATTCTTTGACTTCTCAGAGATAAAATTGGGTATGGAATAAACCTTTGATGGCATTATGCCAAATGTAGCCTGTAAAATCAATCGTGTTGACGGCACACCTGGTGTTGCAGGGTTGGATTTTCTGAAAAGCAAATTCTGAGATGGAGATTAATATGCAGGGCTTTTATTAAGGAGTATTCTTTGGATGGAGGTTTGTGGAAGGGAGAAGAAGTGGACACAGGCAGATGTTTATTCCATGACCTTTTCCCAGTAAAGACCTCCATGACCCCTCGTAAGGACCACAGAACTCAGATTCAGAATTGTCTTAAGTTGGATGAGGGGTCCAGGCCATGTCTACTCTCCTATCATCAACCACTAAGTGTAGAATGCCTGTGGATGGAGGTCCGACCTTAGAGAGGCACTCTTTTCATTTAAGGCAGTCCTCGAGGAGTCCTGACAGTGAGAACTGTCTTTTGGCAGGACTTCCAGCAGACGGAGGAGTATTCACTACATTGAGAAGGACCTGCAAGGCATATTAAATTCTCCACCACAATTTTGCTTCTTAAAGCTTCTGGGAGCATCTCCTCCAAGATTCTGGTGAGTCTCTCTTCCTGGGGGAAACTTAGCAGAGGAAGGTAAGTAGGACAAACCATGGCCCCCACTATTGTAGCTGGATTCCATGCGTGTTCTTTCCACCCTCTGCTATCCATTTTGATCTCCCTCACCCAGCAAAACCCCTGCTGGTCACAATGGTTTATTGGCGTCGTAACACAGACTTATATCTTTGAGGCATCTGATAAATCTTGGGTAGCTGTTACAATAAGTATAGTTATTATTATTTTGGGCTATAATCAGGTCACTCAGTGATGCATTTCTTAAGTGTTTTCCTCTCCTTATTTATGAGACTGAATTGTAGAAATCGTGATTATGCTCAATGAACTTACGCTACTGGATGCATTTGGTATTTTCATGTGTAGAGAAGATCTAAGAAGGACCAAGGAGAATCTCTCTTCCTAAGAAATTTGAGGCTTTGATTCTGAAATTTTACTCAGCCTGAGTTGGTCATTGAACTTTTATTGCCTTGGTCTCAACGTTCCTCTAATTTGGGGTTGCCGTTCTTGTGCATTTACCATCACACTTGAGAAAGGGAGTAATGCAAAGACGTAGATAAGAACATTTCAAACGCGCCAAAGTAAACCTTCCTGCCATTCTTGTGTACCATCGCTCTACCACCTCCTGATCAGGGTCGGATATACATGTTAAGATAATGACTCCCTTTCTTTCCCACGGACCCCTTGGCGTAAGAAGCCCCAGAAGCCCAGGTTGTAGCCATGAGACATATTTCAGTGGGATTCTGATTGTTTCTCCTGGGAAAAGAGTTCAGCACTTTCTGAACTCTTTAAACGGATGATGTCTACATTTTTGGGTACAAGGAACACAAATTTCCTACATAGGTCACTGGAATTGATGACTGCTCAAACTGAATTTTCCCTTTTCCAGTTACTACAGGGATTATGGAATTTCCTTCTCAACACACATTTCTGTGTTCTCTGTTACGCATGCTGGATAGCCTCCTTTTAAATTCCCCTCCTTTCTTTTTCGTCTTTGTAACTTATTCTCCTCACCAGGGAAATATTTTAAATCCTCATTTGTCTTCTATTTGCTATAGGACAGTAATTCTGGCCATTTTGTTTCTGCAAAGCATCACACATATCACTATTTCTCACTGTTTTTGGTGCTTTTACTTATTGGTGTCATCTGCTCTTCCGGTCACCATACGATTGCTTATTCCTTCTCTAATCAAAACTGATGCCAGAAATGTTACCTTATAGAGACTTCTTTGGACACCACATACTAAAAGAACATTCAACATCTAGTCATTATTGGTTATATCATTATTTTTGTTTTCCTCCTAAAAGTGGTTAATTTGGTTGCTTATTATAATTTTCTTTTTCTTTTTTGTTTTTAATTGAGGCAGCATCTCGCTCTGTCCCTCAGGTGGGAGTGCAGTGGCATGATCATGGCTCCTTGCACCCTCAGCTTTCTGAGGATGAATGGGCTTAAGTGATCCTCCAACTCATTTTTTTTGACTTTTTATAGAGGTCTTACTATGCTTCCAAGGCTTGTCTCAAACTCCTGGACTGAAGCCAACCTCCTGCCTTGGCCTCCCAAAGTGCTGCCATTACAGTGACAGGCCACTACACCCAGCTAACTTTCCTTTTCATAGACTGCAAGGTCCATGGGGAAAAGAACTTTTTCTGGCTTGTTCGTGATAGTATCTGCATGATCTGCCACTTCCTAGGTACCCATTCAATTTCTGTTAAAGAAGCAAAAACTTGACAGTCTGAGATGAAAACTTTTCTCTTTCCCAGTTATTTAACCCAGCATAGTCATAAAGAAAAGGAAAAACAAATACAATGAATTTATAATATTGGGAAGATTGATAAAATTACCTGAATAAAATCAACTATCTCAATGACCAAAGATATGAAGAAGATGATTACATTTTAATAGACAATCCAGAAATGAACCTAATTCTGACATTAAGTATGTGCCTTTGTCAGTAACTGGAAACATGAAGGTCAATTTTCCTTTGGCAGCTTAGAGGAGCCTTATATAGATGCCGTTGACAAGTCATCACATTGACGGAAAGAGAAAGAACAAAATGGCTCTCTAAGCCAATTTCCCCTGGTATTTTTGTCCTTGAGCAGTGATTTTAATTGATAATGGTTGTCCTGCACTACTTGTTCAGCAACTTTCCAGGTCATTTCTCCCCTAAAGTTTGTGATACAGACACACGAATACAGTATCTCCAACACCCAAGCCATTTGGTCAAGGCACCCTATTTGCATGTAGTAGAGAAACAAGGACTATTTAATGGTAGCTGCTGCGGTAATTACAGTTATTATAATTTTTGGCCACAATCAGGTCCCTCGATGCATTTCTTAATTTAAGAGTTTTCTCTATTTATGAGACTGAATTGTAGAAATCATGACTATGCTCAATGAACTTATGTTACTGGATACATTTGGTATTTTCAGGTGTAGAGAAGACCTAAGAAAGACCAAGGAGAATCACTATTCTTAAAATTTGAAGCTTTGATTCTGAAATTTTTCTCAGCCTGAGTTGGCCATTTGACTTTTATTGCTATCAACTTGGGAGTTAAGGAGTTTATGGCATGGGGGTCGCGTTTTAGGACAACATGTATGATGAAGACTGAAAATCAAGTTTGCAGAAAGTAAACGGAACAAAATAAAAATTAAATAAATTGTCAGAGAAACAGAGATGAAGGACTAAGTTGTGCATAGGAGAGAAAAGACCAATGTGATTTCTAATGGTTTTACAGTTTTTGGTTCCAGTCCTCTGGGAAGCCTAGCTGTATTCTCTCATTACGGTTTTCATAAAATATTCATGTATGTTGTTTACAAAGACTATTTTCTTTGGCCTCACAAGTATAACTACATGATTAATGCAATAGAGGTGACATTAATCATATAATAGTATGCTCTTTATCTTGATAAACACGATTCCCAAATACACTTTCTACCATTTCATTCTTAAAGAGGAGTAACAGCGCTATCTATTAAAGGGCCAGACAAGCAGCGGATGTGGAATGATTGCTCTTTCCAGACCTGACTGACTGGGGAGGAACAGTCTGAAATTGGAAAAAACATCACAGCACACCTACACCTTAGCTTCTCTCTCCAGACCTAAGCCCCGGAAGTAGGACACACATTACCCTATGTTGAATTGAAAGCAAAAATGAAGGTATCTTTGCCTACTCACATTTGAGACTCTGGGAGGAGACTACCTTGAAGAATGACCCCTGCCATAGCATGGGTGACCACACAAGAAGAAAACAAAATCAAAAACAGAGGTGTCAAGTGTTTAGATAGAGAATCTCTTACATATTTCAAATGGTGTGAAATGTATTGAAGTCCATGGTTTGGGAGAGAAGCGAGGCTGCTTTTATGAAGGCATGAGGATTACGGGGAGAAAACCTAGCCAGAGCTAAATTGGATTCATGCCCAGACCTTAGGAGAATCCGTGAAGAGGCCTTAAGGGAAAGGGCTGAGCTCACTGGAGTTTGTTGCTCCCAAGAGCTTGCTCATCTTGTGGTCCGCTGACAGCAGGAGACACTGAATAGGCTGATAGGAAGCATCATCTCTGCAGGGGCTAGCAAGGATCCAGAGGGCAATTTGCTGCAGGAGTAGATTTGGGGCCTGCAACCTCTCATGACCATGGTACTGGAGAAAATTCTCCAGTCTATGAATGCACCCAAAAGAAACTAAACAAATAAACCAAAAAACTGCTTAATTGTAAGGGACCTAGCTATCATTGGGCAGCAGGGTTTTTAACATGTTTTATGTTTCATTTTTCCTACCCAGCGTAATGGGAGTTTTGAGGAAGATCAAATACATTACAGAAATTGAAGGTGTCCTCTTTGTGTTTCTACAGAGTAATAGTGAGTAAAGTCATTTATTAATAGGCTATTTTTTGTTGTGATAACACAGGATTCTAAGATATCCATCACTAAAAGCAAAATGGCTTATTTTTTACTTATTCAACCATGTTTGCCAGAGGTCAGTAGAGGTATTTCCTTTTCATCGTCACCCAGGTACACGGAGGCAGCCAGCGTCATAAACACTGCTGGTTGCCTGCCAGAGGGAAGAGGTTCTTATACTGACAATTAAATGCTCCTGCCCAAAAGTGACATGTATAGCTCATTACTCATTGTTCAGTGCTAGTTACACTGTTCCATCTAATCAGAAAAGGGCCAGGAGTTACAACCCACTCGTGTGCCCAGAAGGAAGGGGAATCAGACACATGTCAGGGACAGCACTAATGACCACCTTTTAATGAGCACTAGAGAGATGAGTGAGAAGGTAAATTATCATGTTGCTCCTTTCCATTTAAGACACAGATAGAAATAAGTCATAGATGGCTGTGCTTTATCAGGGCACATTTACACAAAGGTAAGCCCTAGAGCTGAGTGGAAAGTACTGAGCTCAATTACTCTGCTTAATGAAGTAAGGGAAATACAAAGGTGAGACGGTCTTGAGGGAGAGAAGCTGGGCCTCGTGCTTGTGTGACTAAATGACTTTTATGTGTAGAGGCATCTAATATTTATAACTGTTAGTGTTGCTGTGTAGGTAATGTAGCCCAAAACTTCTACAAAGCCTGCCACATCATAAAATGCCTTTTATGAAGGCTTGGCTTGTTTGCCTATTTTGAGAAAATCAAAGGGGTGAAGTTCAACATCTGTGTGAGCTGTAAGGAGGGTTTTGGGGAGGAGGGAGAGTGAGGAAGAGAGAAACTGTGAGTTACATTGAGAATTAAATAGATCTGAGGACATGGAGTGTGTGTAAACCTTAAAAATTCTCCTATATTGGCAAGGCTGTTGGATTGCCCATAGCTTATCGGATACAGTACTCAGAAAAAAAATTATTTAAAATTCAAAGGATTGAGTAACTTTAGCTAAGATCTTAGTAACAGTCCAATATATGATCTCCTTGTTTAGGCTAGCCCAAAATACATGCCTGTTACTTAAAGTCAAAGTAAATGTGAATAAGACGGTTCACAGAATATTTATTAACCAAGGAAAACTGCATAGATTTTTCTATATTCAGAACACAAAAAACATGACAATTATATGAAAAAAATTAAAGTGTATTTTGCACATTTATGTTTTTCCAGACTTATTTTGCTGCATAATCAAGATAATGATGTTTGTTATCTATGGTTTAGGTGTACTTTGGATGAGAGGAAAATGGATCATTTTAGCTTCAAATGCTGTTTTTTTTTTTTTTTGCATAGTCCTTTAAATTCACAATACTTTGTATTGTCACAAAAAAGCTACCATCAGCCTAGAGAATTATGTTCTTAAAGAAGAGAATGATATTCTTCAGCTAAATTATTTCACGCATGGAGGATCTTAATCCTTCTATTTTTCAACAGTATTGCATGAAGCTTAAAGGCAGTCTTATATTTTAAAGAACATCAAGATATATTATTTAATTTTCCAGATTACTCACAATAACAAACAAACTGAAAATTACTTTTAAAAAGAAGAAGAAATACATGTGCCCGTTAGAGAAGTGTTTCATGAGGAATCTCATTCCTTTAGCCAGGCTTTCAGCATGTGGGAAGGCCAGATGCTCACACAAATGAAACAGTGAGACAGCCAGCCCGTACGGTGCTCCCTCCGCGGTCCTCTTCACCTCGACCCTCCTGATAAGCCTGTCCATCTAGGCATGGCTGCTGTGTGTCACAGGCTCCTGCCTGCATGCTGTTCATCTATTTTCTTAAGTTGTGTGGTCTCTCCCGTTCTGGAAAGTGCGGCAGGGAGGGAGATAGCTCCTGCAGCGTATGCAGTTTAGGGCACTCAGACTACGCACTGGAGAAAGTGAAGCTTGTAATGTCTAAACAAGTATTCTTAGTGGGCAATTACAGTAAATTGAACGGCAGTCAATGGACCTTCTGCTATTCCCTTCCCTTCATCTATTACCATTACTTCTATGTGGGAGGTTTCAGCCCAGGGTACATGTTACAGTAGAGCTCGTGAATAACAGAAATTGTGAACTGTCTTCCTCCCACAGCCCTGAACATTCCAGAGACCACATTCTCTGCAAGAATTTGACAAGGAAACTACATTTTACTGTGTGCAACTTAGTAATGAGATTCAAACTTTTAAAACATTCCTAAAGTAGCACACAGATGTGGCTTTATAAAAAATGATTTAATGTTAGATCAAATGCTACACTAAATCTTGTTATACGCAGAGATTTGAAGTCCAGTGATGTTTTCATGCGGATGTTTAGGTCACATAATCATGCTAAAATCTGTAGATATGAGTGAAAAATATGTAGACTTGCAAACATTATAAAGTTAATTATCTGTTTTTTTCTGAGTTCAATATCTCTGTCATATATTTAAGCAATAAATATGCCAATTTTTTCTAATTATTTATCAAATACCTTATATCACCAAGTTATTTCACTGTGATGATTTTATGAGCTATGTATTATAGGTTCTGAGAGACATTTGTTGGTAATGAAACAAATTCCTAAATATCAAAAGAGGCCAATTTATTTATATTGTTGGTAACTTTTTCTTCTTGAATGGGCTGTAACAAGTTTAATAAACCTTTAAGAAAGACCCCTTTGGCCAGGCATGATGGCCTACACTTGTAATCTCAACGCTTCGGGAGGCTGAGGCAGGCAAATCACTTGAGCCCAGGAGTTTGAGACCAGCCCAGGCAACATGGTGAAATCCTGTCTTTAAAAATTTTTTTCAAATTAGCCAGGTTTGGTGGCACATGCCTCATGCCTATAACCACAGCTGCTTGAAAGGCTGAGGCAGGAGAATCACCTGAGTTCAGGAATTGGAGCTGCAGTGACCCAAGATTGCAACACCGCACTCCAGCTGGGGCGACAAAGTGAGACTCTGTATCAGAAAAAAAAAAAAAAGACCACTTTGTATCCTCATTTCCAATTGTTTTATGTATCTATTTATAATTTATCCTTTCCTGCACATTTAAGACAATTGCTGTAGTTTAGCAATCTCAAATTCAATTAGACACTAAAATAAAAAATAATGGTGTCTCACTCCTGTAATCCCAGCACTTTAGGAGGCCAAGGTGGACAGATCATGAGGTTAAGAGATGGAGACCATCCTGGCCAACATGGTGAAACCCTGTCTCTACTGAAAATACAAAAATTAGGTAGGTGTAGTGGCACGCGCCTGTAGTCTCAGCTACTTGGGAAGCTGAGACAAGAGAATCGCTTGCACCCAGGGGGCAGAGGTTGCAGTGAGCTGAGATCGCGCCACTGCAATCCAGCCTGGCGACAAAGTGAGACTCCATATGAAAAAAAATCAGCACACCTAAATAATTGGATCCGCTTTTTATGAGCTTTAGGGTTTGCCTCAGAACAATTTGAAAGTGTTAGTGTTTATACGTGTATCTCTATTTACAAATATAGACATAATTGAATTAAATGCAATGTGAATGGGCTTTAGCCACAATGATGAAATAGAGAAAATATTATTACATCTTTTTTACTGAAGTTTCTTCCCAGTTTAGTATTTTATACATACATGTATACACACGTGAACACACACATAAGCATGTTTTTGATTCACGGCTACTTATAATTCAATAGTTGTTTAGTTCTGCTCTGACGTCTGCTGTGTCCTTTTTCCTGAAGTTATAAAAAGAAAAGAAAATATGCCTTTTTCTAATTTGTTTTTGGTATTAAAGAATAAATAAAGAACCAATTGCCTTCTTTCCCTTTGCCAGGTAGCAATTAAAGGTTCTTTTCATCTTTTGCTTACCTACTATTTCTAGTTAAGGAAATATCTTAATTATAAGAAAAGCGTAGGCATTACCTCCTTTATCAACTGCAATAGAAACAGCTTGAAGAAAGAACATTTGATGGGCTTGAAGAAAGGGCTTGAGATTAAAGCAGGGAGGGTCCCATCTGCCCTAGAAAAGAGGCTGTTTACATAATCCTAACTTGGAAACAGTCTTCACTGGCACCAAGAGAAAAAACACATGGGAGTTTGGTAAAACAATTTGTTTCTTTAAAAACTACCTAAGTTTACATCTGGAATGAGACTCTTCAGGAAAACTGCTTTTATTCCTTTGAGAAATTAATGGTTTGCAGATAATAGCATGTTTTGTGTCACCGATGATATTATCTGCCCTAATTTTTCTAGGTCATATCATATTAGTATAGAAGCAAGTTGCATCTCAATTAAACATCATCTTTTGTGAGAAGCAAATAGCAAAACAAGTTAAGATAAAGTAGTTGAAAGTTTGAAGCCAAAAAGAATCATATCAGTGTGGGTGATTAGTAACTCTTATGCGTAGTCTCTTTTTCTTCCAGTGTATTGAGTCATCCTTTTGGACTCCCACACTATTAAGAAGCAAGGGCATATAACGTTGCTTCAGATTTTCACGAACATTTTCATCATCTTTAATATTGTTTTTCACAGATTGCTCTTAGGTTTGCTTAAAAATCATGCTTAGGAAAGCAAAATAATACTTTACAGTTGTTTGTCAATTGTGTGGGGTTCTGGAACTTTGAAGCACCTCTACTAAAAAAAAAAAATAGAATGTATGTGCTACACATTAAAAACGAGAACTTCTTATTCCATCCATGTTGCTTCCTGCCTATTTGGGATCAGAAATTATTACTGTCTGATATGCAAACCATGATTAGTCTTCACATTTAAGGCAGTAAGATAGGAAGAATTTGGAAAACGTCTTGTATAGTGTACACTTTTCTACCACTTAGTTAAGGATTGTCACTAAATGCCTCTAAAGGCAGACTTAGCAAAACAGGGAGATGGGACAGAGTATCTCTAGGGCACTTCATTTAAGACATAATTCTTATAGGAATTGTGTCATTTGTAGACACATTGTTTTTTATTAATAGTGAAAATGTTTGCTTCTTTACAAAATTTAATATTCAGCAATAATTCTCTAGCTCTCTTGTGAGGCTGCTTAACCCTCTCCAATATGAAACATGAAGTGATGTGAATAACAATACGTTTATGGAGATGTACATTAGCTAATACATTAACTCTGAGCGGTAGCTTAAAACAAAGTCCAGATAACTTATTTTTCATAAATTCTTATTCGGCAAGTAACATAGAAGTTAACTTTCTTTCTATAATGTTTGCTTACTTGGTGCAAACTCTTGGGTTTTCATAAAAATGTAATAGCACTTTCAATGATTAGGAGACCACAGTGTAATGATTCTGTTATGTTTTTACTGCAACTAATTTAATCTGATTCCCTAAATTGTTATAAAATATAACTTAAAGATTAGGTGTGAAGAAAGTTACAGTTTTCAATATTTCTTTCATTTTCTTCCCTTTACCTTATTACTATAGTATTTGCATCCTAATGAAGTTATTCATCTAAACCTCTTTTCTACTCCTACTTCC
The DNA here is from genome assembly GCF_009761245.1 of Sapajus apella. Lineage (NCBI taxonomy): Eukaryota > Metazoa > Chordata > Mammalia > Primates > Cebidae > Sapajus > Sapajus apella. The sequence continues at coordinate 155,740 of NW_022437072.1, read as the reverse complement.
AGCCACCCAATATCTACCATCAAATGAAAGTACTTAGAGCTAAATGACAACAATAATTTTAAAAGAAACCAATTAACTGAAAAAAAGGCTAGAGTGGGTTGTATTTTAACATCATGGTTGTAGAAAAGGGAATCACAATGAGAATCAGTACAAAGAAAAAGAAAAGTAAATAAAATCGTTAAGTTTCAAATAAAATTGGATCAGACAACTTGAAAATATCACATATTTTAATCATTTTTTGGACTTTTCTAAACTCTTCATTTCTATCATTATTTATTTCATCTCTATTTTAATTAACAGCAAATTTTTGACATTTGTTTTATTGTGAATTATTTTGAAATTAATTTTCAAATGTCCAAAGCTTAACAAATGGAGACATTTTAGGCTTTTAAAGTGACCCTTGGCATGTATATTGGTAGAAAATATAAATTTATGGGGTCTTATGTTTCCACGAAATGTGGAAAGACTTACTTTCTCACACGTTATTTCAATTCATGCACACATGTATAGGCATGTCACTTATTCCTGGTGCCTAGTAAACTATGCACATGTAAGTTACTATTTCAGAGATTTAAAAATGTGTAAACAAATGCGTTTCTGCTTAAACAGAAGGAGCCAGTTTTTCACTGTTTAGTTTTGTAGGTTCAGCTGTCCTCTCTTAGCTCTTCCAGGAACACGTTGGTGAATGTGCCGTTGGTCCGACGGTGCGGGCTGTTTGCCCTTTCATCTCATAGCAATCCTTGCAAGGCCAAGTGTTGCCTAGGATCAGTTTCTCAGCATGACTAATGTGAGCCATTGTAATTGTCTTCCATTCAGAACTGAAATTCTCGGCTTGATTTGCTGATCTAATTATGTCGTGTCTATATTCATTATGGATTGGAAGGGCTTTAGCATGTTTCCTATTGTAAGGATCAGAGATTAATACCAATAACTTCTGGGTAAGCCTTGAGAAGAGGCCATATCCTCAGTATTCATATAAAGTGATGTAACTGGTTTTGTTACATGTATGTATACATTCGTAGTACTACATGCATTTAACTCGCGTATTGTGTATTTTGAGATACTCTCTGACTTATACAGGATTTTGTCTAAAGCAAATCTTGAAGCAAAGGTTTTAACCACGGGTAACTCATTTGGAAAATAAACTTAAGAAGCACCTCCCCTAAAAAACCGGAGAAATGAAGAGAGGAGCAGGAATAAAAGTCAATAAAGTGTGCATTAATGAAGGATGTATCACTGCTGCCAACTGTAGTGCAATCTCTGTGGGAAAATTTCTGAGAAACGGTGAAACACACCTCCGAATGACCTTCCCAGGCAGTGGGACCTTAGGACACACACAGACTCCATCACATCTGCTCCGTCCCTGACGCTCTAGGTTGCATCGTATTACTGTGAAACAAGCTCTTGTTGGACCGTGAATGAGTGTTGCTGTGTCAGAAACCACAGCTTCAGGTAATTTCAGGTATGTCAAGGGAACGTGTGGGGCATCTCTAGAACTGCTGCTGTCCAATACTCGTACCTCTTAAATTTCCTCATGCCTCACAATGAATATACTTGTTGCTGGGACTTCAGGCAGATGGCTAGCTACAATCTATATTTTAAAAAAATCTTAACTGTAAGGCTGGTAGAGCCAGCTAATCATGTTGCTGTCACTAATCTAAAATATATAATTGGCATTTCTTCATATTAGACCTTTATCGCTTATTCTAGATTACCTTCATCTGCAGGAGCAGTTTTGTGACCTAGATTGCTTGCCTTGTGGAGTGATCCAAACCTTTATCCCTCAGGGCTGTAAATTTCAGTCACTTTGCTTTAGTCTGCCTATGGTGGGCTATAATTGCGTTTTAACTATTGTGACTGGGTATGAAAGGATTGATCAATGCTCCAGCGTATCCCTCAAGTTCCAAGACCTTTCTCTCCTACTATTATTGTAAAGCAATGACCCTACCTATTATGACAGTAGTTCATTACTTTATCTGATAGTCTACTGTCATAGGTGGCCACAATGATTCAGCATCAGTTACATCATTAGGTATAATGGAACTCCCGCTGTGTCTTTTGGTCGACACGTCCCCTGATCCCCCATTGTATGACACTACCTTTAGAGCCCAATGTTTCACGTGCCTTTAGAGCCTAATGTTGAATAGAAGATATATAAAAATTCCCTAAGATTGCTGACAGTGAAGGTAGGAACGGTTTCTGTTTCTGTCCCACAGTTCTTGGTTTCACATGTTCTAGCATTTAGTACAGCACATCTGATTTCACATGCTCTGGCATTTAGCACAGCACATCTGATGTCACATGTTCTAGCATTTACTACAGCACATCTGATGTCACATGCTCTGGCATTTAGCACAGCACATCTGATGTCACATGCTCTGGCATTTAGCACAGCACATCTGATGTCACATGTTCTAGCATTTAGTACAGCACATCTAATTGTTCTTGGTTCACTGTTAATACCTTATCCTGGAAGAGATTTTTCCAATCCAGAAAAATATCTCTCCCAAGTTTTCATCTTAGGCTAGTGAACCTTTGAATATTTATTCTGAAATCCAGGTTGTGAATTTTTGGGCAGTATACTACGTTGCCCAAACAGGGTTAGTGAATCCCATGGTGCATGCTTATTATTATATCTCCTTTGCTATGCCATTACTTCATTAGTTGAAGGCAGTGTCATTTAGTACAGCACATCGGTAAATCTGTCAGAAACTAGATAGTAATACTGTGGCAAGGAAGACGGAAACATTATTTCAGAGGTAAAACTGTTGCACTAACAATGAATTACTGATCTGTTCATGATAGAAGAAATTAGATGTACACAGCATAGCACCAAGTGCTTCTCTGCTGCCGGAAAGTTCAGATGTTCAGTAATGTTTGGAACAATGAAAGCCTTAGTAAAAGGGAGCCTACACCTCTTGTGCCCATATAACTTTTGTCCCTGCCACCATGAATGTTTTAGTTAATTGTGCCAGCAATAGGATGGTCAAAGACAGAGGCTTAATTGCATCTACTGGACAAGTCATTTTTATCTATTTAGTTGTTTGGTATTTTCTCTGTAGTTAATGTTTTCTTGTAAGCATTGATGTGATATACAAAACACTTCATACTTCAGGTCCACTCACACTCAGCTCTCATTTGCATTATTTCCATCATAACTCCCTTATTGTACCTTTTGATCTTGTTCCTCCTAGTTTGTTAACAAACAAGGCCATTCACCATTGCCCAATAATCTATATATTCATCTCAACTACTTTTTCCTCTATGAAAGGAAATGACTAAGAACACTTAGACTGGGAAGATTTCTCTTCACTTTGTCTTTAGGACCATTCCCTTATGGAGCTGTGTGTGGAAATACTCATTTCTGGCTTCCATTCAAATGCCAGGATAATTCACCTGTAAACTAGCCTCAGGATTTTTTTTTTCTTTATAGGGAACGTCAACAAGACCATTGGTATGCTCTGAGGGAGGGGCAGCTGTGTAGGAGAGACAGGCAATTTGTCCATGTGAGCTGCCTCTTCAAGTAACAGGTAGCTTATTTGTGACCTCTGCATCTGCCTTGGTTTGATCCCAAGAATACCACTTTCATCATCTGCACACCCTATCTTATGTTGTGGTGGATGTGACAATATCTAGCTTATATTGACAGCTCTAGTCTGACTGCAGCTTGAAGTCCCGTAGCCAGGTACTCAGCCTCTACTAGGCACAAGGAGCAAACCAGGATCTTCTTTTCAGATGATAAGTAATTTTCTCCTTGAGGTTTGTCCTTCAACTGCTATTGAGACTTCTTAGAAACACCATATAACATTCCTATCTACCGTGAAAAATCTCTAGTTTCAGTGAAACAGTCTACAAAAAGTAAAAGCAATTAATATTTTTTATAGGGAGCAGGAAAGGGAAAATAGCCCTGGGAAAGATGGTGATTTACTTCATTTCTCAGATAGACATGAACGTCTTTACTGATGGAAATTGAAAAGCCACATTTTCTAGATCATGGTTTGTCAGACTATGGCCAATAGGCCAAAACCTGATTCATCATCTGTTTTTTCAAATAAAGTTTTATTGGTATACAGCCACATGCATTCATTTACATATTGCCTATGGCTAATTTTGTGCTGTAATGTCAGAGTTGACACAGACCATATGGCTTGCAAGGCCTAAAATATTTACTAAGTGGCCCTTTACAGAAAAAGATCGTTGATTGCAGCTCTTGATGTAGCCCCACATGCCAAGTGCCAGAGCAGCGTGGGTCTGCACCATCATTTAGAGCACGTCAGCTGCAGCTTTTCTGCTCTTCATTTCAGTTAATAATCATGTATTATCACCCACGATTCATCTGTCTTTTTCGGCAACCATATTGATAGGATGAATGGGGATATTGTGGGACTCACTCATCACTCTTACCACTTTTAGGTCTTTGAGGGTTGCACTAACATTTTTAATTCCATTGACAATGCATTCTTGTCTCTGGTTTACCAGTGGCTGTAGTTGTAGGGACTTTGACTTCACTCTTCTCCACTAGCCAGAGCATTTTTGCTCGCTGATAAGCATAGCCATCTCAGTTATGTGCTCTGACTCCAGGGAGGCAAACACAGCATGGGCCCACAGACTGGTATGAACCCTCCCCCAGCAGACAGGAGCCAGGGCTCTATTTCTCAGTGGCCTCCCTAACAGAAGAAAGATGTTGATGTTTGCCTCAGCTAAGAGTCTCTGTCCAATAGCACACTAGGTAATTCTCTTCTCCCATTGTTCTGTTACTCTGGTAAATAGGCAAGGATGGAATATATTCACTATATATACTTGTAAATTTAAAATGAATGCTCTCTCCCTTAGATTTCCATTACGAGTATTATCTCTTACAGGGGTACACAATGATATCTCCATCCTAATTAAGTTGATTTTTGTAAATTTTTGTGGTAGCCCTTAGTAAGACAAATATTTCCCCCACTGACAGTATTTTTTTCCATTTTATTTTTATAAATCTCACATATTTTCTAAAATCTAAACAAAGTACTGGTTTTTTTGGAAGCCTGTGCTTTGGAATTGCCCTTTCTGATATCAACTATGTGACTGCCTTGAGTTGTTCTTCAGCTTCTGAATTATTTAAGTCTTCATACCTCAGTCAAACAATGCACAAGCAACTAGGAATCCCTTAATATGAACTAGTAATTTTATATATTCCTTTATTTAATCTTCATAAAACCACCATGAGATATGTGTGGTTATTTTTTATCTTTATTATAAGGGAATAAACTTTCTCTCATAGATTAAATTACTTTCCCAATGTCACACAGCTGATTAAATGTTACAGAGTATAAGTAATTCCCAGACTTCTGAATCTAATTATAGTGTGCTCTTTTTGTATAATGGGTACCATTTTTTTCCCAATAGATTTTAAGTTACTAAAAAATGGGCTTGTGTCTAGTATATTTTTATGATTCCCTGCAATTTTAGGAGAACCTTGCACACAATAGAAATGCAATATATATTTGCTGATTGATAAATTAAACATACAGATCTTCTTCTTAAAATATTCACATTTCTGACCAGCTCTTAACTGAATTCTATGCATTTTTCAGAAGAAACATTTAAACTATGTTATTAGCCAACGCTCTTATACTACATTTCAAATCTCTGTTCTACTGGTGCACTTGTTTTCTGTTGGGAACTTAATCATGTATCACCTTATTACCTGTTCCATATTTCATATGTCAAATACGTTATGACTTTGGTAGTCAGTCATTATTTCCAGTTTCCCATTCAACATAGTTAATATCTGAGAGAAATCAAAGGCATTGCTGTGAGATGAGAAATATATATATTTTACATACACACACGTCTATATGTATATGTGTATATAGATGTGTGTGTATCTATATACATACACACATTAGCTTCTCAGTTAGCTATCCATGTATAACTTTTGCCTCCCCCAAAACTTTACTATTAAAAGGCTCTTTTGACCAGAAGTCTTACCAATAATGTACACAATTAACCTATATTTATATACTGTACTCTTAGAATAAAGTAATCCAGATAAAAGAAAATGTTAAGAAAATCATAAAGTAGATAAAATGCTTTTATTATTTATTAAGTGAAAGTGGATCATCATAAAGGTCTTTATCTCCATCGACTTCACCTGAAGTAGGCAAAGGAGGGTGGTGGAGAAGAGGACTTGGCCTTTCTGTCTCAAGAGTGGCAGAGTTGAAAGAGGTGGAAGAGGTCGAAGGTGAGGTAGGAGAGGCAGGTACATTTGGTGTAACTTTATGAAAATACATAGCAATCTTGGTTGACTGTTTTGCTTTCTCATTTCTCTAAACATTTTTCTGAACAATAGCAATCGTTCTCCCACGATTTGCTTTAGTTTCAGTAACTTATCGTAGATGGGTCCGTGTCATGAAAGACGACAAAAGCAGACTTGAATACTTCTGGTCCTTCTGACAGATATTCTGTCAATTTGTTTTCTGGCACTGCTGTTTCTATGTCTTCTTCCTCATCATCTGGTGCTGGCTGGGAAACACTCATCTTCGTCGAGTCATATTCCATTAATTCCTCTGTTATGATGCCTACTAGCTTTGGAATTTCTCCAAGATCAATAACTTGAAAGCCTTCGCCCCTCACCCTTTTTGCCGTATGCACAATCTCTTTCACGGTTGCCTCGATCAGCTCTGTTGTAAATCCTCTGATGTCAGCTGCAACATCTGAACACAGTTTTCTCTAAGAATTAATTTTTTCAGGCTTGGTGGCCTTCACAACTTCTATAAAAGGCATGGGATGGTGTATTCCTTCCACACTCTCCTTATATTCTTTTTATCGAGTTTCTCTTCTATAGCATTGACAATTCTTTCCATAGAATACCACATATAATTAGATTTAAAAGTTCCAGTGACCCACTTGTTTAGAGTCTGAATTCACGACATTGTATTTTTGGCAAGTAGACCACTTTGATAGCTTTCATATAGAACTCATTGGGTTTAGGGTGACCACAGGCATTTTTTCAATATCAAAATGACTTTAAAAGATTATCTTTTATTGGCAAGGTAGTTCTGACTTCAGGGATAAAGCATCATTAGAACCGATGTAGAAAAAGAGCTCTCATTGTTCACGCCATCTTGTGAAACCAAAATATTAGCAGCTGATATTTATGTTTTCCCTTCAAGGATTAGGGGTTGGCAGCTTTATAGATAAGGGACGTTCTGATCATAAATCTGACTGCCCTTTCACAAAACAGTTGAGTTAGCCCATATCCCTTTTCGACTTAAGTCTTGGTGCTAACTTCTCTTTCTTACTAATGAATGTCATTTGTGGCATTTTTCCCCCAAAATAGGGCACATTTGGTCTGCATTAAAAACGTGCTTAGGTAGATATCATTTCTCCTTAATGATTTTCTTTTTTTTTTTCTTTTTTAATGGCACCTGAGAATTCATATGCTACCCCTTTATCAACAGAAGCTGCTTCTGCCATCTCGACATTTTTAAAAACAAACCTCTTTTTAATATTATCAAACCGTCCCTTACTGGCATTAAATTCTCCAGATTCAGATTCTTCACCTTCCCTTTGCTTTGTATCATACAGTGAACTTTGCTTTTTCTTGAATCATGTTATGTTATAGTCTATAGGTATGCCTGTCTTACAGCAATTCTGCATCCACATAAAAGCTGCATTTTTAATACAAGATAAAAAGGTATTTTATAAAAGGTGCAGCATTAACACCCAAGCTGGTATAGCTGTAACAACAGCTTCAAACCTTTTTTTTTTCCTTTTATTACAATGATCCTTAAGTCGGATGCATTAATCTTGAAATGGCAGATGACTGCAACTGCAGACCTCAATCTATGGCACTTATCAAGCAATTCAACTTTTTCTTATAATGTCATGACCTATTTCTGCTTCCTAGGAGCATGTCCAGCATCACTAGTGACACTGCATATGGGTTCCATGGTGTTATTCAAGGTTGATGGCATAGTGATAAACATGATGAAAAGTATGTGAGAATCACAAGAGATTACCTTTTACTGCTATATGCAATTTACTGGAGAGACAAGCTGTTCGTGCGGAGGCAGTTAGCATCACATGGCTTTTTTTTTTTTTTTTTTTTTTTTTGAGATGGAATCTTGCTCTGTAGCCAGGATGGAGTGCAATGGTGCAGCCTCAGCTCACTGTAATCTCTGCCTCCTGGGTTCAAGTGATTCTCCTGCTTCAGCATCTTGAGTAGCTGTGACTATAGGTGCATGCCATTATGGCCAGGATGGTCTCACTCTCTTGACCTTGTGATCCACCCACCTTGGCCTTCCAGAGTTCTGGGATTACAGGCCTGAGCCTCCATGCCAGGTCCGCATGACATTTTAAGTGGTTATTTGCAACACTTGAGATCACTAGAGGGGCAATAGGAAGTGACTACAAAATTATTACAGTGGTACAGTATGTACTGACGTTAATTTTACAGTTATGATTTAACATGCATATTTATTTTTTACATTTCTCTTCACTTTGAATGGTGCCAGGTACAGTCTGTGTTTTTGTAAGTTTTGATAAATTGACTTTCTTTTCTTTTCTTTTCTTTTTTTTTTTTTGAGATGCAGTTTTGCTCTTGTCACCCAGGCTGGAGTGACAAGAGAGAAAAAACCCAGCCTCCTGGGTTCAAGCAATTCTCCTGCCTCGGCCTTCCGAGTAGTTGGGATTACAGGCACCAGCTACCATGACTGGCTAATTTTCATATTTTTGGTAGAGACAGGATTTTATCATGTTGGCCAAGCTGGTCTTGAACTCCTGACCTCAGGTGATCCGCCTGCTTCAGCCTCCCAAAGTGCTGTGATTACAGGCTTGAGCCACCATGCTTGGCGAATTTTAACTTTTGATAATAGATTGTGTATATTTCATTATGGTAAATGATAAAATAAGCTAGTGTTTACATATATTTCATGTATTTGTGGCATACCTAAGTTAAATTAAGCAAAAATTATCCCTGAATTTTAACAAATTGTTGCAAATCTCCAAAATTTTTTTCCAGTATATTTATTTTTAAAGGTCTGCATGTAAGTGGATCCATGCATTTCAAACCCAGGTTGTTCAAGATTCAGCTGTGTGTGTATGTATGTTCATGACATTACAAAGGTGTGTATATGCATACATATAAACATGTAAAATACCAGAAGGTTCAACTTAGTTTTAGTTTTGAAATTTGTGAGGCTGTTTCTGGGAAAACTGCTTAAATTAGTAATTCCACATGACTCTACATTATGTGGTTAAGTTTTTTTTTTCCAATTGGGCTAAACTCTCCAGAAGGAAAGGATGCAATTCCAGTCAAGACCTAATCATCTTCTGATATGGCTTCTTAATTAATTTCCTATAAATGGGACTGCTCTAATTATGTGGTGTTTTCCAAGTATATATTCTAAAGCAAAATGTGAACTACAAATGACTAATCTGACCTATCTCAGGAGTAAATCTTAGCAACTTGCTCTGGACAATGATTCATATCAGATATTTGCATCAATAATTTTTTTATTTTAATTAATATACTTTTTTAAATTTAGCTTTAGGTTTGCAGAAAAATTAAGCAGCGAATACAGATAATTCCCATTTACTTTTTTCATAACCCTTGCCTGTGTATTTTCCCAGTGTTAACATCTGGCATTGGTGTTTGTACATTTGTTACAGTTGATGAAGCAGTGTATTATTGTTATAATTTGTTTTCTTGAGCATAAGAAAAATGTTGAAGTTTTTATTTTCCATTTTTGTTGCAATATAAAATGTCAAAACAATTGAAATTAAATAATATCCTCCTTGGCTGAAGTATTTCTCTCACCTCATCATCTTCAGGAATGACAGTCTGCTACTGATAAATTCCTCTTCGTGTCTATATATAAATTATCACTGTTTTTGAAATTGAAAGAGAAGAGTAAAATCAGACAGAGGACTGACATATAACCTTCCACTGGGGAGAAGTTAATAGCTCTATTTAAGAATTTTTCTTCTGAAAACAATTACACCACAAGACATGATTTATATAACCACAAATTAGATTAGAAACAAATATACCATAATAAAAAGAAATGTGTTAAAATGTCTAAATCAGAGAAAATAAATTTATTTAGCCCAGGTTGTTTGGGGAGTTTTGTGTACCAATTGTAAAAATCCTATAGGCAGTTAAGCCTTTTACATAACATGTGTTATATGCCATAACAACACTGCTGTTCACATTTTCAAAACACACCCTGACTTCATTCTTACATGTTAAAACCTACTCATTGTATTTGCAGCATTTGGCACTGTAAACAACTTTCTCCTTTTTGCTTTACTTTCTGAGGACCAGGCGCATGCTCCACTATTTCTATGCATCATAATCTATTCACTTCTTCATGACACCTAAGTTTTTTGCTACATAGATCCTACCGGGTGGGAAGGTCAGTAATGTTATGCAATTGCAATTTTATTTTAAAGCCTGTTTCTACAATGTAAAAACATCTAATTACTTATTTTTTAACTGAGTTTTCATTTATTACATTTTTACTTGGATGGAATTTAGATCTCTATAAATGAAGTTAACAAAATGTTCTCAAATGACTATTTATTTTAACATGTGAAAAGAAGCATATGCTGTTATATACTTCTAACTATAAATTCCTCCAGCTAAAAAGAAATAATTGAGGGTGAAGTATAAGTAATAATTAAACTTACATAACAGGGTGATTAGTGTGCATAGCTCTTATGATGAGGTCAGAGCTTTCAAAAAATGTAAGCAGTTTCTCAGCAATTGGGAAAAAAGCAGTGTGTACAATTTTAAAAATATTTGTGAATATCCCAACCAGAAGAAATCAGAAACCAGAGATGTTATCTGGCCACTTAACATTTCATGTATTTCAGGGGATTACAACACATAATTGTTCTGAACTCCATATTTGTGTTTCTCCAAAATTCATATGGTGCAACCCTAATGGGTTGGGATTAGGAGGTGGGGCCTTTGAGAGGTAATTAAGTTTAGATGAGGTCATGAGAGAACAGCCTCCATGATGGAATGCCTACCCTTATGAGAGGAGAAAGACTTGAGCTTCCTCCTTTTTCAAAAAATATAAAAATAGAGCAGCTATCTACAAAAAGTCTAGAAAAAGTTTTATATACTTTTAATATTCAATCAATGAGTACAATGATGTCTGTGTTATGATATCCAGGGGCCATTAAAGACAAAATGTTAAATATTGTACAAGCATCTTGCAGATAATTTTCATGTTAGTGTTTCAAGGGATTAGTTGTAACTACCATGGTAAAGATAGATTCAAAAAGCAAATATAGTGAATCTAGAATGAAAAAGGCAGTCAACAATGATTTACATCTGTCCAATAGTAACTTGTGTCTTTACTTTTTTATTGTTGTTTCAAAGCCTTATATCCATAATGAGTATCTAAAACCCAAAAGAAGTAACCCTTTTTCATCAAGTTCTTTTAGAACTCTGTGTTCTGCATCCTTGTTATCCTCTTAGTAGGTTTAATTTACAGCGGTTTTCCATTTTCACCTTGGGTTTGCAATATTGAAACTTTTATGGCAGAAACAGAATTGCTTCTGAATGCACAAAGTAAGCAGAAAGAACAGAGAATGATACAAAACAGCCATTGGTAAAAGAAGTCAGAAACAAAACATCTACCTCCTAAATCTACCTCCTAAATTCTGAAGGTAAATATTGTTCCAACCTTTGTTATATACATGACCCAGTACATTGAGAATGCTTAGTGAGTTTTAGTAAAGGCAACAATGTCATAAGTGCACAGTGACTTTTGTGGCTAAAATAACTTGCTCTTAGGTTAATAATAAATCTCCTTTGATTGAAGGAATATTAAATCTGTATTTTTTTCAGCAGCTTGTGACTATTAGCATATTTGTAATGAAAGAGAACTGTGTGTTGTTTTCTTTGCTATTGTGAAAGGTAATTAGATTATTTGCTAAGAAATTACTTTTCCAAATTAACTCTGTTCTTGGTTATTATTTTTCCCTTTGGCAGAACTTAACTCTTTTAATACACTTCCAGTAACTTTGGCAGCTATATAAATATTCTATGGCAGAGTAAGTCACATACAAGTAAAACTTTAGAAATTGTAGGGACAGATCTATGAATTTCTGGATATTGAAATTCTGGGAAAAATCCTCATCTTAAATTGTCCTCATTATTTATAGGGTGCTGCAGTTCTTCTGTGGTGTGAAAGGATGTAGATTTTTATTAGCTTCCTAAACTGAGAGTGAGGTGCCACCTGCACAGGGGCATTGACAGAATATTATTGATTCTGTCTGTAATAAAGCCAAGTCAGGGTAACTACTGTTTGCTGAGCCATCTTGCTCTTCCACTGCTGCCAGTTGTCTTCCTAGGGAATTGGTGTATAAAGTTGATTCTTATTAAGATTTCAAATTAGCATAGACTTTTTTTTTCATTTGTTAAAATAAACTGCCTCTCTGTCTTCTATACCAAGCCTTCTTGACCTGACTATCTTTTGCCTTTCTTTTTCTACCAAACCTATGACATCCTTTTAAGAGGAATCACTGTCAGAACTATGAAAGAGAACGAAGTCCCTTTATGTTCGTAAAAACATGTACTATTCCTTGGGGTGGGGTAGTGGAACTGCACCCAGGGCCTGCTCAACCCATGCCTGTCCTAACTGTCAGATGTTGGTGGAAGCTGTCTGAGTTTTTCCTGAGTAGCTGATGTTGCAGAAGTGTCCAGATGCTTCTAGGATGGTACGTAGAAACTTAGCTTCAGGAGTACAAGCACTGAAAATTGATGTTAGCAGGGTCTCTTCTTCAGATGTGGCATCAGCCTTAACATTTGGCATTCTTAGTGTCTTCTGTGGATTAGCAACTGGGTTTCCAGGTAGACATACCTTAAAAAATATGGGTATCTTCATGCACACATTTTCTTCCTGTGCTTATTTCACTCTCTAACCCTTCAGCATAATTCAAAGTATATTCTGCTAGCTTATAAAAGATTTTGTGGATTTGGATGGAAGTAAATATAAAGCTTAGTGTTATTTACCTTCTCACTTTGATACTTTTTTTTTTGACTGCCATGCAAAGGTGTGGGTGACATTTAAAGTACAGTTAACTGATTTGGAAGAGTCTTTTTAAATATAATTCTAGAAGCTTTTAAAAGTCTGTGTGGGCTTTGAATAGCAGGTGGTGAATGACAGCTGTTTGGGCAGAATACAAATGAGAATATGAGACACCTCCACATTATGGAAGTTTCAGAAACCAAATATGTTGGGTCTGATATATAACAATGCATGTAAAACTATATTTGCTTTTTTCCTTTCTTTTTTTAAAGTTCTGGTTATTTTTTCTTTAGTTTTAATTTAATATAAAAATAAAAATGGTTTAAATAAAATTAACTGTTTGAATTGAAAACCTGGTAAGATTTTCACCAAGAATAGAATTGTAGCTTTAACTATTTCAAATTTTGTACGTCTCATTTGTCTTTTTTGTAAGAAAACAAGTGGAAATCATTGTAATTAGAAAACCTGAATTTGATGTGTGGATCTGACTTCTGATCTCATTTCAACTACTGTCATTTTAAAGGAGTTAACAGAGGTGAATATTTAAAACTGTTTTTAGTATAAAGTCTTAAAATCAATTTATTCTTTTCAGCTGACATTCGTTCATTCATTGAATTTTTTTTCTCCAATTTTGCAATATACATGAGACCCCTTGTATCCAACACAGTGTCTCAGGTAAATCATGTTGAAATTTTCAATGAGCCTTTCATCCTTGGAGAGTGATAGTCTGTGATATGTTTGACTCTGCATCTCCACCCAAATCTTATGCCAATTGTAATTCCCAAGTTTGGAGAGGAAACTGGTGGGAGGTGATTGAATCATGGGGGCAGATTTCCCCCTTTGCTGTTCTCATGATAATAAGTTCTCTTGAGATCTGGTTGCTTAAAACTGTAGCACGGACGCCTTCACTCTCCCTCTCCTGCTCTGACATGTGAAGCCATGCTCGCTTACCCTTCGCCTCCTGCCATGATTGTATGTTTCCCGAGGCTTCCCTGAGCCATGCTATCTATAGAGCCTATGGAAACATAAGCCCATTAAAACTGTTTAAAAAAAATTACCAACCTCATGTAGTTCTGTATAGCAAGGTGAGAACAGACTAATACAGTATGTAACATAGAAAACTATAAATATGTGTAGAGGATGACTGCATCATAATGTGGTCAATACGTTTTTAGAATTTGGAGCATTTCTAAGTTCCTGTAGTTGAAGTGTGGAACAGGGAAGATAATTGTACCGTATTTGAGGAATGGCTAACACTTCTACAAAAGAAGAGTTGGAAACCTTCAAGGTATGGTTGGAGCCAAAATTTGGACAGTGGATACTATTGAGAATGTGAAGAGCACTAAAAGATACTTAACTCAGCAACAAGGAGTGTTTAACAAAATGTGGTTGATATGGTTTGGCTGTGTCCCCATGCACATCTTAACTTGAATTACAGTTCCCATGATCTTTATATGTCATGGGAGGGACCTGGTGGGAGGTAATCATGGGAGCAGTTACCTCCCATGTTGTTCTCGAAATAGTGAGTGAACTCTCACAACAGCTGATGGTTGTTTTTTTGTTGGTTTTTGTTACGCTTTTTGGGGGACAGACTCTCCCTCACTCAGTTGCCCAGGCTGGAGTGCAGTGACACAATCTTGGTTCACTGCAACCTCATCCTCCCAGGTTCAAGTGATTCTTTTGCCTCAGACTCCCAAGTGTCTGGGACTACAAGTGCCTGTCACCACACTCAGCTAATTTTTGTATTTTTATTAGAGATGGGGTTTCACCATGTTGGCCAGGCTAATCTCAAACTCCTGACCTCAAGTATTCTGCCCACCTTGGCCTCCCAAAGTGTGGGATTACAGGCATGAGCCACCATGCCTGGCCACTATCTCACAGTTTTCTAAAGGACTTTTCCCCCTTGCTCAGCATTTTTCTCTCCTGCTGCCTTGGGAAGAAGGATGTGTTTGCTTCTCCTTCTGCCAGAATTGTAAGTTTCCTGAATCCATCCCAGCCAAGTAGAACTGTGAGTCAGTTAAACCTCTTTCCTTTATAAATTACCCAGTCTTGTGTATTTCTTCGTAGCTGCATGAGAATGCACTAACACAGTAAATAGGTATGGCAGAGCAGGGCACTTCTGTAAAGTTACCCCAAGAAGACTCAAAGATGTGGGGAAGTTTGAAACTTCCTAGAAACTTGTTGAACGACTTTGATCAAAATGCTGATAGTGATATGGAAAATGAAGTACGGGCTGAGTTGGTCTCAGATAGAGATGAAGAACTTGTTGGGAACAGGAGTAAAGGTAACATTTGCTATGCAAAGAGACTGGTGGAATTTTGCCCAACCCTAGAGATCTGTGGAACTTTGAACTTGAGAGAGATAATTTAAGATACCTGATGGAAGAAATGTCTAAGCAGCAAAGCACTCAAGAGGAAGCAGAACATAAAAGTTTAGAAAATTTGTAGCCAGATGGATGTGATAGAAAATAAAACCCCATTTTCTGGGGGGTAATTCAAGCCAGCTGCAGAAAGTTGCATAAATAATTAGGAACTGAATGTTAATCACCAAAAAAAAATATTCAGGGCATGTCAGAGACCTTCATGGCAGCCCCTCCCATCACAGGCCCAGAGACCGAGGAGGGAAAAATGGTTTCCTGGGCCTAACCCAGGCTCCCCCTCTTCTGCAACCTCAGAATGTGGTACTCTGCCTCCCATTTATGTCAGATCCAGCTGTAGCTATAAGGGGCTAATGTACATCTCAGTCCATTGCTTCAGAGGATACAAGCCCCAAGCCTTGGTGGCTTGCAAATAGTGTTGAGGTTGCAGGTTCACAGGAGTCAAGAATTGAGGCTTGGAAACCTTTGCCTAGATTTCAGAGAATGCCTAGAAACACCTAGATGTCCAGGTAGAAGTTTGTTGCATAGGTGGAGCCTGCATGGAGAAACTCTGCTAAGGCAGAGTGGAAAAGAAGTGCCCTAGCAGAGCCCCCACACAGAGCCCCCACTGGAGCACTCCCTAGAGGAGCTGTGAGAAGAGGGTCACCATCCTCCAGACCACAGAGTGGTATATCCACCAACAGCTTGTACTGTGTGTCTGAAACAACCACATACATTCAATGCCAGGCTTTGAAAACAACCAGGAGGGGGTCTGTAGCCTGCAAAACCACAGAGGGAGAGCTGCCCAAGGCTGTGGGGGTCCACCTCTTGCATCAGTGTTAACCGGCTGTGAGACATGTAGTCAAAGGAGATCACTTTGAAACTTTAAAGTTTACTGACTGTCCTGTTGGGTTTTGGACTTGCATGGTGCCTGCGGCCCCCTTGTTTTGTCCAATTTCTCCAATTTGGAGCAGACATGTTTACCCAAAGCCTGTATGGGCTCGGATGTGGAAGGCACTTGCCTTGTCTCAGATGAGACTTTGGACTTAGACTTCTGGGTTAATGCTGGAATGAGTTAAGAGTTTGGGGGACTGTTAGAAAGGCATGATTGTGTTTTGAAATGTGAAGACATGAAATATGGGAAGGGCCAGGGCAGAATGATATGGTTTGCCTGTGTCGCCATTCAAATCTCATCTTGAATTATAGTTCCCATAATCCCTACATTTCATGTGAGGGACCCAGCAGTAGGTAGTTGAATCACGAAGGTGGATATCCCCTTGCTGTTCTTGTGACAGTGAGTGACTTCTCATTAGATCTGTGGGTTGACAGGCAGCTTGTACCTCTTTGTTTGGCACTTTCTCCTCCTGTCTTGTGAAGAAGTTTGTGTTCACTTCCCTTTCTGCCAAGATTGGAAATTTTCTGAGGCCTCCAAGACATGTGGAAGTGTGGGTCAATTAAATCTTTTACCTTTATAAATTACCCAGTCTTGGGTATTTTTTCATCATAGTGTGAGAACAGATGAATACAATAGGGCTGATATAAAAGCTAGGAAAATAGTGGAGTTATACCAGCACATGGTGACACAAAAATCAAGAGATGAGAGGTAGTCAAGACAATTAAAAATGATTATAATAACATTTAAAAGCTTCCTTTTACCAGTTACTTTGTGTCTTCAATAGGGCTGATATCAAATATATATTAATTGGATAAATGTGTTATTTTTTTTTAATCCCCAAAACAATTACATGTGGTAGAAATAATTATTTTCATTTTATATAGAAAACTGATGAGTGAAAAACAATTAGCAAATTGAGAAAATCCTAAATTTAAAACAACTGTTAAGTTTTAGAATGGAAATTAAAAGTCATCTCACTAGACTCCAGTTTTTATGCTTATAACCAACATACAATCCTGTGTGCTCCAGGAAGGGAATTCAAATACAGGTACCGTAACACTTACTTATAGGCTCTTGGACATACTTGTTACTAAATAACTAGAGTCCAAAGCAGAGAAATGATTTAAGGAAAATGTTCCAAATTCAGTGTCAGATCTACTACAAGAGTGACTTACTGCAGAGTTGCAAATTCACTGATCTGAGGTTGCCATTCCATCTGTTAGTCATAACTGAACTCCGAACTCTGGGGTAGGGAAAATAAGCTAGATGGGCAATTGGAACAGCCACCATTGTTACAAAAAAAGTTCACACCGTGTTCATTAAATGTGTTAATATACATAGAAATAAAAGCTCGAGTTATTATTCTCTAGTGGATTCTTCCTATCTGGTCTGTTCAATCTACTTTTAACTGATCTGTTAGAATCCACCTAGTCTAGGTGTAAATCTATTATTTCATCCTGACTCATGACTTTCAAAACACAACAAGATAAACCGAGATAACAGAACCCATGTTTTGAATAAAAACTAGATAGTCTATTTAAACAGTTAAATAAACATAAACACATATGTATAAACCATATGTAATTATTGTACAAATGAGATATTATCCATAAACATATGTATAATATCTCAATAGACACATCCCAGGCCACCCTCTTCCCCATCTGAATATGGGTCATTTTAACTCACTTGCCAATAGCTCAATACAACATGTTCATAATTCTCTTATTATTCAAATATATTAATGTTAAATAGAAGCAAGTGTATTTTGTTTTAAATAAGCTACCTAATGAAATATATGATTGGGAAAATCTTCTTAGTTCTAGACGTTTGAAATGAGCTGCTAGAATCCAAACCAACATACCTGATTCTGATCCCCCACCTTCACCAATAAAACAACAGCATCAACAACAACCACAACAGTATTTCAGCAAATGTTTGGATTTCTGTGTAAATATATTCTGTGTCCTCACTCATGTGATTGATACTCATTTTTTTGTCAGTATGAGTTTTAGACACTATGGTAAGCTTATTATATATATTATATGATTTAATTGTCATCCATTTTAAAATTATAAATGTGAAATCCCAGTATCCTTTGAAGCTTCGTCTGGCTCTATAACACAGTTTTGGCCAATGTGGTCAGGCAGAAGTCTTTTGGGAGGAGTCTGTCCAGAAAACAGGGCAGTGCTTCACTATCAAGACACCTTTTGCACTTTTTCATCAATTCTCCCCTCTGTTGGGAAAGCAGACATCATGCCTATTTTTTTTAATGAGGTAAATTATGTTAATTTCCACCAACAAGTTCACCAGACATTTAAAAAGCGATAGAGGTGAATCGTGTAGTAGCAGCCTACTGGCCTTCAAATTTCAGAGTATTGTTCTCTCCCGCTGAGCTGTCTGCCTTGACTCATTAGTCTAATAAATGCACAGAGAAGGTGCACATACAACAGATAGTACTTGTCACTGTTTAACACCACGATCACGTGGAAACATTGAAAGGAATCAGGTGCAAGGCCGTCATGTGAACCACCAAATCTGATGGTTGGGCTAAGGCTAAAATCTTGACAGGGTGTTTCTGAAGTGCTGAAATGCAGAACATTCAGGCTGGCTGGTTCACCCAGACCAGAGAGAGAAACTGAAGTGGGGTTGGGAGGGCAGGGGGCCCAGAAGTGACTCAGCAATAACCTGCCCTTATGTTCATTTCCAGGGACCAAAATTTAAGAATCTCAAGTAATTAACTACTGTAGCCATGTTTACAGTACAGTATCAGAGTTTACAATATAGTACCAGAGTCTCAGGGATGGAAGGAATTCATCATACAAGATCCCAGGAATACACATAATAGTTTTTTGTAAATGCAGGGCTAATTGGTGACACATCTGTGTTGGAAAGATACACGCATACCACAAAACAAAACAACAACAACAAAACCAGGATCCAACCACTTGTATGTAGATGCAACATATTTCAATCATGAGAACAAAAGCACACAGGAAGAAAAATAAAGCAAAAAAATGTAATACATCCAAACCACAGATGTCATATGATGCCACCGGAGGAGCCCTGGCCTGCTTATTGCGTGAAGCTGTACAAGTGAGGCTGTAAATGTTTAAAGTCACTGTTAATTTTTGGTTAATAAAATTGCCACACAGGAAGTTAAGGGCTAAGATAAAGCATGGACATTAGTGACTACAAAGCCGGTATTTTTTTTCTATTTTGCCAAAACTGTCTGGGTTCGTATCCTTAAGGAGCACATGAATTCCATGGAAAGACAGGCGAATTAAACAGCCAAAGTAATAGTAGCTAGGATATCACTACTGTAATAATTATAAGCATAGCTTCATTAACACTGTATTTCATGTAATTCTTCTTGACAGCCTCCTGGATTTTGGAGAGCTAACCTCGGCAGAATTAACGGCCCTTCCACCGCCTTTCCATCCCTCTCACTCATCCTCATAGAATGTGACTCCTAGAATGTGGGAGACAATCTTTTTTGCAAAGCGGGAAAATTTTTGTTTTGTTTTGTTTTTTTAAAAGTAACTAGAGAAAACATTAACTATCACATGAAAGATATTTTCTTTCTAAATTGATGTTTGTTTATAGCTGTTCTCAGAGGTCATAGAATTATTTAACGTGTTAATAATTTTAATGTGTATTAAAGAGTTGTTCAGAAGTATTTAGTGCCACAAAAACTGCTTATAAAACATCTTTAACTTCGCATCAATCTACAAATCACAGTAGCAGTAGTTGTTTCTGGAAATGTCAAATGCTTTCTGGTTTCAAATCACTCCAGAACACCAATAGTAGCTCCTCATTGACATTTTGCTATTCTGCTTCAAGCTAAAGACAGATGGCTGTGTATCTGTGTGATATGAAAAGCCATGTTCTTTCTACAATCAAGTCATAGTAAGGTTTCACTGAGCTTTTTGAAGAGGTGTTTCACTATTCTTGTTTGCATCTTTTTTGTTCTGAGTTTTTGCTTTTTGAGGCTTGACGTATGGCAGAAAGCAGTTAGAAATAAGAATTTCAATATAAACATTATCTCTTTTGGAGGCCTATCGGAATTAGTGGTAAAGCAATAATAATGATGAGGTTAAACTATACTCCAGTTTATCATCTGTCTGGGGAATTCTAGATTGGAATATTAAAATTTGTATTTTAATGTACTATCCATACTATTTGAAATTATAAACCTGTAATTAACTATAAGTCTGACACCTATTGAACTTAAGGTTAAAACGATGGTTAGAAATTATGTCATTATTATTCATTTTTAAGCACAAATCGTTGCCTAGCATGTTTCAAAAGATGGAGGAAGCTATTTGATCTGGTAAAGTAACTAAAAGTTGGCAGTTTTTAAATAAATAGGACACCATGGCAATATATTTGGAGAGGAGTGATTCTGTAAGTATGATCATTAAAGTGGCTTTGTTAATAGCAATCCTCTTTTGCATTTGCAAAGTATGCTTCCTTCGAGAGGCTCAGAGTGCTTTTTTAATATCTTTGTACTGCTTCACAGCAACTGTGAAAAATGAAACAAATCTCCTCTCTAAAAATGTCATTGCAAAAAGAATTTTCGCTATGGGAATAAATGACCTAAGATTGAATAAATAACCAAAAAAAAAAATCTATTGCTACCTTTATCTATCTCAAAGTGTGTAGTCAGATCAATGGTCCCATTGAACTTTGCATTAGTCTGAAATCATTTGATATATTTGATCAATTTGGGGTGTAACATTTTAAAAAGGAGTTGTCGATGATGTTTAATTTATCAGTTTGTGTATCCTCAGTACTTCTTATATGTGCATGATATATAAGAGTTGTTTAATACCTGAATTAAAATCAGGTGATGGCTATATAAATGCTGTAAAAGATGTAGAGGCTTGGAGGTTTAAAGAAATATATTAGTTTTCTCTTTATTGTTGTGTAACAAATTACCAAAAACTTAGAGGCGGTCCAGGATTCCAGGCAGGGCTTAATTTTGTTCTCTGCTCAGGGTCTTAGCAGGCTGAAATCAAGTTATTGGCTGGGGCTGTATAACTATGGGAGTCAACATCTCATCAGAGTTTGCTATGTAATATGACCTAAGCAAGCGTTTGACTACCCACATATGCACATGTTAAGTCCACATTCAAAGATACATGGTTGTAAGTCCTATAAACAGGGAGTGAGAATCCTGAGAAACTTGGAGGCCATCTTGGGATTCTGCCTACCGTAAGGACACTCACACACAAGCACACACGCACGCGCTCACACACACACACGCGCACACACACACACATGCACACACACACACACGATGGCAGCATCAAGGGAGAACCTTATTTGAATTTTTTTTTTCTGTTTTTTCACTGTTATCGCCTATTAGGAATAAGGATAAGGAAGAGAATTAAACATTCTCAGCTAGTTGCAGTTCAGTTATCTGAAAATTGACTTGTTTGATGAAATAACAGCTAACATGTCATGGATGCTTACTATGTGCCAGAACCTCTTACATTTTAGCTACATTAGCTCATTTGATACTACAAAAACTGTGTAGAAAAGGCAACATTTTTGTAACTTTTCAGAGTTGAAAAAAATGAGACACAAAAATATTAAGTTTTTTTATCAGGTTCAGGATGCTGGTGAGTGGCAATGATATGATAATATGCCAAGTATTTATTATATGCTCAATAAATGTAGTTAGTAATTCAATTGATTATTATTTAGGATCATTAGAAAAGGAAATAGTATAGGATAACCTAAGGACACATACATTTTGCTAACTAGCACTGCTGGTCTTTTATGTTAGAACTAGTTGAGGATTGTGGTCATCCTTATCCCAGAGAAGCTCCAAACCAAATTTGAAAGAGCTTCTAATTCAGAATCACTTCTGTTTAGCAGTGCCCATGACCTCTGTTTAGAAATTGCAGCACTACCTACCCACCTTCTCAGTGCATTGAGTAAGGAAATGCAGGGAATAAAGACAAAATCTTATAATGATCACAAAAATTAAAACAGAATGGCCAACCACAACCAGGTGGAATCTTCATGACATTTAAGGAAGGAGGCAGATAATGAAAAGCATTTAGACCAGCTCTGATTTAGTGGCATAACCTGAGTTCGACCTCATGGAAAAAAGCTAACAAATAATGTGAGACGTGTTGTTTCTCTAAAAGCTTGATTTGGCTTTTCCAAAATAAACAGCCAAAGGACTATTTTTTTTCCTTGACTTCAACCGTCTGTCCTCTGCCCTCAAATACTGATTGTATCAACATATTATGTTCATTTAAGCAGAGACAAGAAACAGTTAGGGTTTGGAATCTGAATCAGGGTTGCTCTAGGAGGTGAAGGTGGCTGTGGAAGGAGAAAGAGGCTGCAGCAGGCAGAGGTGTCAGAAATTGAATGCCCAAGGCCCAATGCTGCAGAAGGAAACCTGAGAGCAGAATATCACTTGCAGTATGGTTTTTCATACATTGCGGCAATTCAGATCAACAGAGAAACATGCTCATGTCCCTGAATTATTACTTTGTAGGACTCATCATAAAATTTTAAGACACTCTTTTACATGCTCAATATGGTTTCAGAAAATTTGACTTTCTTTGTCAAGAAATGTAGAGAATTGCTACTTATTTTGATTTCAGGAGAGTAGTTTAGGTATCAGTTGAGACTGTAATTTTATGACACTTTGACTAAAATAATTTTAAGATAAAGAGGCCATGGATCAGCAGGTGTCGGCCACGCTATTGTGAATAAGAATGAAATGTCAAGCTTGTTCAAATAGATAAGCATGGGACATAGTCAATAGAGAAATGTGTACTGGTTGCCAGAGTTAAAAAATATTAGCTCTGCCACCATTGATGAGATGCAAGGAGATAGCGTCATTATAAAGTCAACTTGGAATTACTGGTTTAGTAGAACTCTTGCAACTGTGTTTGCAGTTGAAAAGTTGCACTGATAAATTTTCTGAAACCAATGAACATATTAATTGTGTTGAGGTAATACAAAGGACTGTTTATTCTTGGCGTTTGTTGTTATTCCACAGAACTATCTCTTTGTGTCTCTCAGGATGAGAGCATATTAGTTGACATCATCAAAGAAAAAGTTTGTTGTAATCATTGAGTCATTCCTTATAATAATTGCTTTTATAGCCCTGAGGTTGGCTTTAAAAGCTTGGATTATGAATGTTTCATATTACATTATTTTCATATTCCATGTGCATAGCTCATGCAAATTAACTTTCTTATAGCTTCATGCTGACCTTTACTTCATTTAAGGAAATTAAATTGTAAAATGAATCTGCTTAGGAAAATCTTTTTCAGGAAATATCCCTTCCTCTATTTTGTTAAGGTTTAAGAGGATCCTTTAGCATTCCAAGTTATTGATCTTATTGCATAATATAATGAAATAAAAATCTAGATAATTAATAAAAATTAATTTGAAATACTAATGTTTAAAACGTTGGAATTTAGCAGAAATGAAGTGTAGCTGTTACAATTAGCTCTTAATATTTTTAGGATATGAGGGTAAATTTCGCATCATATACTGGCTTATTTGGCATTTTCCAGGCTGTTTGAAATTGATAAAATATATATTTAGACATAGATATTCAATAAATATCTAAAAATCTTTAATTTGTATGTTTGATAGTATATTTATTATGAAAAAATTAAAATATACCTTAAACACCTAGAAACAAAGCAGATACATTTTTTACTTAACTATTTTTGTTTTATCTGAGGACGGTTTTGAAGAACTTTTTACATCTCTGATGATTTCTGAGAGAAGAAAGACTGAACATTGTGTATTTTCTGTTCATAACATCTCAACCACCTACTAAAATTCAGAAATGTACCCTAACAATGGCTAATGACACTGATGCCTTGTACACAAAAGAAGGAAAAAAAAATCTCTGGGCTTCCTGCGCATCATTTGTTTTAAATTCACATTGCATTTTATTTTCAAAACTCTGAAGTCATATTACATGGACATTACCTCCTTTATCTAAACATTATGATTCAATTTTCATATTAAAGCGTCTTTCAATGTAACATCATGCATGGGATCACAAATAGAGCTTTGGTGTTTATTCTTACACCAACAAATGGTTTTGTTTATAAGCCAGATTCAAATTGAATATAAAGAGAGAGTTTATGGATTTTAGAATAATCTCAATAAACAATTACTTTAGGAAGATGAAGTCCGAGCGATAAAATAACCAAATCCGTAAAATCACGAGTATAAACACAGACTTGTTCACTGAATCCAAAGTAAAACGAAGACTAACTAGCTCTTTCAGAAATTTTAGTTTTGAAAGAAGCGAAAGAAAGAATAATAACATCTGCATAGTAAAACTGTTAAGCCTGTTAACTTGAGGAGCTGTCAAGTAAAAAATATAAACAGGCCTAATAATAGTTTAACAAAGTCTATGATGTCAGTTACGTAAAATGTATTGACACATACAAAATTCTTATCTGAACACGTTTTCATAGGGATTATGGCTTACATTCAAGTAGTGTACCAATTCTCTGGTTCTCCCAAAACCTCCCATCCCTACCCCACCCCCACGTCAGTGCTCCTGACAAAGCTTAATTTTTCTTCTCTGTAGTTGTTTTGCTATATTTTTATAATTCTTTATTTTATGTAGCACAATTTGAAGTTTAAAAAAGAATGCTTATAAAAACCTGTAAATGTGTGATCATGATTTTAAATTTGACCCTTTTCTGTGTTGATGATGTCAAGTCTGATCTAAATCATTACTTACCGTTTGAGGAAACTTGACTAAACAAACCATTCTATATCTTTGCCAAAGAGCCGGCCATATAATATGGAAGGAAAAAAACCTCTGTCTTCAAACTTACTAATATAATTTAAATGTTCGTCTTTTATACTGTTGATATTTTAACCAGTATTAGTAATTCTAGTATTTATACTGCAGATGAATTAGAATCTTGTAAGCAAGGAAATACTACGTACTTATTTCAGCATATGTAGCATATGTAAAACATTAAAGAGAAGCAATCGGGCATTTTATAAAACAAAAGAATAGATTATCAGTGGATATTGTCATAAAATTATTTAACCTAATATCTAAAAATAAAGGTAGCTTATAGTTATAAATGAACGTAACATCCATATGAATATATGTCTTTGGCTTTGAAAGCCAAAGACAGAAATAACTTGGTGTTTTGTAATTGTGTATTTATTCAATTAAATGTGTAATTTTAATGTTAAACATATTATTAAGTACCTATCTGAAATTATATGCACAGGGTTTATGTATACATATATGACTAAAATTTTAATACTTTTATGTGTCATGCATTATGTCTTACATTCAAATACTATGCTAATAAATAGAATTAATTTACTTCATTTGTTTCATGAAATAAAATTCTCCCAGTGATCACTCTCCCAACAATTAACATTCACTTAAATAGTAGTGTCTTTGGCATTTTATAAATAAAGTTTAAAACAATTGATTTTAATATAGCTTGCATTTCTTTCAACAATTGTGTATATGTATATTTATGAACACACCTAAGCATAACATTAGCAAAAATAAATTTCAAGGAAATAACATAGTTTCATATTGGATTTTGATTAATGTTTAATTTCCATTTAAGTAAATGAGATAACTCTTGTGGCCAGATTGTGAAAATACCTAACATTATAAGAGAATCTTGCTGTTTTGTAGGTATAGTGAATTCATGGTTGATAAGAGGAATACATAAATGATACCGGTTGATATCTGAGTGACATTTTTACTCAAATTATTTATTAATGTTTTAAAATTAGTCTGAAATGACTTCCTTCTTCTGCTCTAAAAAATGTGAAGGTTTGTTGGGACATGAGCTTTAATTTCCTTCCAGCACTATTGTCTAATGATGAAATAAAATTTTTAAAATCTGCGTAGTGCATAGCGCCTACTTCACGCTCCCAGTAATGAGGTAGATTTCCCTTATCAAAACAGTGTCATGCTTTTAATAGACAATTTCAAATATTGCAAATCTTTTATTATTCAAAAACATACCACAATGTGCATTATTTGTAATAAAACACTGCATTTTGGAGCTAGTTCTAAATAGTTCTATTACATAATATTATATGCATAGTTCTATTTATATAAACATATATTTAGATATTATATCAATATTGTCTGTCTGTTTTTGAACTTAATTGTTTCTCATTCTTTATCTTCACATGTTTTATAATCCAATTTTTTAACATACTCTATGATTTACCTCAAACATATCATCACTTGTCAATTTTGAGATTTGGCTATATTTTATTCTTAACTTCATTCTAGTTCTAGTTCATATTGATACCATACAGTACTTTTTTATAATTAAGATATTTTTTCAAACATTAATATTGTCTTTAAAACTTGATTTTTATAATTAATGTAATTCTATGAAAATTGATATTCATATTCATAATTCGTTATTTCAGTGACAAAAATTTGTAGTAGATTTTTAAAAGATTAGAAGAGAATATAAATGTTAAAATGTTTATTTCTGGAATGAAAGATTAGAGGTCTTTTTTATTCAAATTAATCTCCTCACATATTGTTTTTATTAATCTTTAAGTGATATGTAGAATTAATCATGTTAACTCTTCAATAGGTAGACCTTTATAAAAACCATAGTGTGATATTAAAGTAATATTCTTTTTTCCAGAATATATACTTTGTTTTTATTGCCAATATATATGCCCTTGAAATTAAAGGATTTCCCCCATGTAACCTTTTATGGCATGTTAAAGGTCATTTAGACATATGTCAATCATTTGTTGAAAAATTAGCTTTGATGTATTATAATATGCTATAACAATTATTTAACAATCTCTAGAGATGTGTTTGCTGACTCAGCCATTCAAGGAAATGGGACTTTCTATCTAAAATACTTTTAAGTTTCTAAAGGCCTCAGAAATTCAGTATGAAAAAATGAGAAAAATAATCATGGAATGCTCTGTCATTTTCCTCAGAAAGATAATGGCAGTTGCTGGAGTGAACTCCATCAATAATTCGCAATATTCAGTGATCAAAATAATGCTGATTTTTGCACAACTGTTAAAAGCACTACAACTACTATTTTATTGACTTCTCTCCAATTACTATTATCAGTTATTTATAATCCCAGTTTTCTAATAAGTCTTCTGAGTGATATAAATGTCATCTTCTTACATCACTCCAAACACTTCCCTAAAGACTTTCTTCAATGAGGAAGAAATACTGATATTCCACAGCAGAGAAAATACACTCTACTCAATAGACTAAAAAGTGCTTATAATCATTATATATTCCCTTTAAAAAACCAAACTCTCTCTGTGTATGTGTGTGCTCCTGCTATTTGTCAAAATAGCTACCTGGAGAAAAGATAAAACAGACAAAAAACAACAGAAGAAAATATATGATGAGTTGATTACTAAAGAAAAAATATTTAATGGGACCAAACTGCAAGATTAGTGTTCCCTTCATGATCATGTGAACTTTTTAGACAATGTGTTTATTATATTTTCCAATAGAAGTGTTTAAGGATAGCACAAATAAAAGAATTTCATGAGTTGGATCATGATTTTCCAATGAACTTATTTAGTTGTCTCAGTTATCATACATCTAAGATCTTTTGGTTGATATTCATTTATCAGTATCTCTTAACATTCTTTCACAATTCTACCAAAAATGTACTCTCAAAGCCTCTATGTTAAATAATTTTCTATTAATATAGCTTGAATATATTTCTGGGAACTCACATTCTAAAGTAAGTGACAGGAGTTTATGAGATCAGTTCAGATTTCTAGAGATTGAGATTTTAAATCAGATTTCAGTGTGAATGAAACAATCGAATACCTAATCCCATGCTATAAAATATACTCACACATATTGTGAAACCACTGCGACATGACTGCTGTTAGCTACATTGCATGAAATTGACTTGTCATTTTTTTAGACATAAGGAAGTCAAGATATATTTGATGTGAATGTTTCACATGTCACAGTGGAATGACTGATTTATCTGTTTGCCTACACAGGAAGACCATTCATTGTAATATCACAGTGATAGACTTTACATTATTTTATTTGTCTTTGTATCTCTACTCTTCCGTATGGTGACTGGGACAGAGGTGAAGTAGGGCAAACATTTGTTGAACTATAGGACTCTGTGATTAAATAAGAAGAAAGGACGTATAAGATATTTCAAACTATAGGTTACTAAATAAATTTATTCCTGCTATCATTGATACTGGTTTGATCTCACATGGGTTCATGTTGCAATATTTCAGTTTGTTTACATGTAACAACAGTTCAAAGTTGGAAAAATGATAGTTGGGTTTTACATGTTGATGGCAATCTTTCCAAATGTTTCTTACTCACTTTCTTGCTCTAGTAAATAGCATAGAATTAAAAGAATTTTGATATTTTTTAGTGGACCAAAATTCAACAATGATTCAGTCTTCATTTTTCCCACAATTATTCACTGTTTGTTACAGATAACAAAATACAAAATAATTAGACTGTAGACAAATGATCTAAAATTTAATACTGTTATTTTTAGCAAATACCTGATGTTTAAAATAGTTGCTTAGCTTATTACTCCTGAAAGATTCATTTCTACTCTATAAAATTTAATTAGTAGGTAATATTCCAGGTAAATGTATATATTTACCATTAAATAATTATGTCTTTAAAAACTTAGCTCAAACTGATTTTTAAAAAATTTTCCAGATGTAATATTTTACTCCCTGTGCTGCTAAATTTGTATTGTTTCTCAAGTGATTGAAGTTTTTAAATGTTTCTCCAAATGTTGTGTGTTTTTTCATCTTCAAAGGGCCCTTCTGTAATTGGCATTACAGTACATTTATAGTGCAAAACCAATATAATGGCCGAAAAACTCAAACCCATAATAAAATGTACTGATATGTACATAGGCTTTCAGTTCTGCTTTTGTTTTATAAAAGAGGCACAAAGATATGCAAATTGGTGAAACTTTTATATTGTCCTTAAATACAGGAGGAAATTAGCTGCTTAACTCCCAGCTTAAAAAGGTAAGTGATCATCACCATTGGTCGTAGAAGGATTTGCTATTTGGGATACATAAGAAGAAGAGTTTGAAACGTGGCTTTTAGCTGCATGTTGTAGAATATACCAGGAGGAGAGTTTTTCTTTCTCTCTGCTTCCCTGTCTCTCCCACTATTAAATTCACTTTTGAATGCCCAGAAGCTGGCAGTAGCAATCAAATAAAAGTCTTCAATAAATACTTGTTCATTCATTCAAATTATAGAATATGGGTTTTGATATGTTGTATGAACTTTTATTTTCATTGTTGAAAAGACTTCAGATGACAGCTGAACAAACACGGTTAAATTTGTGTTGGTAATTTTTTTTCTTTTTTAGACAGATGATAAAGAGCAAGGAAATTAAATATAAGACCAGTCTATATGGCACAATGAAAATAAATTAATCTTTTTAAATTTGGTTAATGCCATAGCTAAGGCTTAGCATCTGATGAGGTGGGGTGGGGTGGGTATACATCTTCATGCTTTGTCTTTTTTTTCATCTTAAAGATTTGCACAGCACATAACTAAAATGTTGGGGTTTTTTTTTTTATTTTTTTTTAGAAAAAATATTTAAGCTTAAAATGTTCCCATATTTTAATTTAGCTGAAATATTAATTTTTATGAGGTGGAAATTATAAAAGTTTTGATGAGAGCAATAGCCATCCCCATACTGTAGTCAAGAAAATCTCATTATTCTCAAAAATATTTTTTGATTTGTAACCAAGACATTATTAGAAAAATTTATATTATTATTAAAATGTGATACTTAAATACAGAGAATAATTTCTAAAATCTATCCACACACTAAAGTCAATTAATACTATACTTGGCACTTTTCAAATATTTCAAAATTTAATCACCATAAGAACACTGAAAATTTTATTTCAATATTACAAATAACAATTGAAGTTCAACATAGTACACTTGGTAGGTAGTAGAGATAGAATTTAAATAAAAATGCACCACATGTTAGAGCCTTTACTCCTTGCTGAAATATTACACTGCCTTCTTTATAATGCTTCCTTTTTATTTCACTTGACTTTTCGTTCATTTACTGAGTTGTTATGTACGTAACTTGACAGCCTTGGTATTTACTCTTGCTTATGGGGTTCAAAAATGCCCCAAATTATCTAATTCAACCCAACTTTATTTATCATCCAACACTTTAAAGACATTGTTACCACACATTTGACTGGTCAAAAAGAAAATGCATGCTCCATATCCTGTGGCTTCGTTATTTTCATAAATTTCTGGGTTTTCTATAATCTTATATGCTATTTTTAGACAAACATCCCCTGTTAATTTTAAGTCTTAAGTTGTCCATGATTAATCATACTTATTTGCCTCTTTTCCTTACTTGGATACAAGTCAAGTGTTGCTCTGGAGAATATCAAGTGAACAAATTAGAATTAGTGAGTGTGGAGACCATCAGGAACACTAGAAAGTAGAAATCCTGAGTCTTTTTATATTAAAAAGAATGTGGATTACATAAGAATAAAGAAGGAGTCCATAGAAGTTATAGAAACTTCTGAGGACCCCACATCCAGTCAGGGAGCTCACACACTGAAGACTTCAAATCTTGTCTCAATGGGTGCATTTTCCCGTCTTTCAGCCGACACTCAGCGCTTTCTGTGCATTTGGCTTCTTTCGCTTGTCCAGTTATTTATTTTGCTTTTGTATTTGTGCACGTTGTCTCTTCCAGAGAGTGCAAACTTTTTGAAGTCAGGCATTAATTTTATGAAAGAGTCCTGGTATGTTTTTGAAGCCTCTTATTGAATATTTCATAATTCAACCCAGAGATTAGATGATTTTGAAGTGTATTATATATGGAAAGGCTACATGATTCATATTCGTGGTACCAGAACAATGCCATTAAAATCAGCTCATGATTTTTCTGATGACATCACAAAGTTTGTATCAAGTCTTAACTCTGTATATGAAACAATTAAATTCTATGAAAACAGATTGCCACAGAAAAAGAAAATATAAATTAACCAAGGAAAATGTAAAAATCACCTTTTTAGTTAATTTTTGAAATGCAAGATACTTTGTTTTTATATTCACAACAGTTTAAAGAACTGATATAGCATTAAGATCAATGATGCAATACCTCAATTAATGCTTTCTATCCCAATATTGTCTGAGTATTATTATTTGTACAATAGATATTAAGCTTCTTTTGTAAAAAATCCAAACTAGATTTTTGTTTGAACTGTTGACAACTTTGCAAAAGCTTAGCTTTTAATTAACTCTGCCATCTCTACTGCCTTTTAATTAAGAAATAACT